>NW_027663688.1:0-5000 GCF_964034855.1 Anser brachyrhynchus | reverse complement strand
TTTCTGCCATCAAAAAGTGCTCTCAGCGGAAGCCTTTGGGTACACCTGAACTCCCTGGGGGAGCCTTTACGCAACCCCACACTCAACAGGACTCTGCGTCTTCACTCTTTCCTAACAACCCTAAACATAACCCTAACCGCAACAAGAAGCTGAACCCGAGTTAGACCCGAAAAAACACGTACGGTGCCACTTTCTGCCATCAAAAAGTGCTCTCAGCGGAAGCCTTTGGGTACACCTGAACTCCCTGGGGGAGCCTTTACACAACCCCACACTCAACAGGACTCTGCGTCTTCACTCTTTCCTAACAACCCTAAACATAACCCTAACCGCAAGAAGAAGCTGAACCCGAGTTAGACCCGAAAAAACACGTACGGTGCCACTTTCTGCCATCAAAAAGTGCTCTCAGCGGAAGCCTTTGGGTACACCTGAACTCCCTGGGGGAGCCTTTACGCAACCCCACACTCAACAGGACTCTGCGTCTTCACTCTTTCCTAACAACCCTAAACACAACCCTAACCGGAACAAGAAGCTTAACCCGAGTTAGACCCGAAAAAACACGTACGGTGCCACTTTCTGCCATCAAAAAGTGCTCTCAGCGGAAGCCTTTGGGTACACCTGAACTCCCTGGGGGAGCCTTTACGCAACCCCACACTCAACAGGACTCTGCGTCTTCACTCTTTCCTAACAACCCTAAACATAACCCTAACCGCAACAGGAAGCTGAACCCGAGTTAGACCCGAAAAAACACGTACGGTGCCACTTTCTGCCATCAAAAAGTGCTCTCAGCGGAAGCCTTTGGGTACACCTGAACTCCCTGGGGGAGCCTTTACGCAACCCCACACTCAACAGGACTCTGCGTCTTCACTCTTTCCTAACAACCCTAAACATAACCCTAACCGCAACAAGAAGCTGAACCCGAGTTAGACCCGAAAAAACACGTACGGTGCCACTTTCTGCCATCAAAAAGTGCTCTCAGCGGAAGCCTTTGGGTACACCTGAACTCCCTGGGGGAGCCTTTACGCAACCCCACACTCAACAGGACTCTGCGTCTTCACTCTTTCCTAACAACCCTAAACATAACCCTAACCGCAACAAGAAGCTGAACCCGAATTAGACCCGAAAAAACACGTACGGTGCCACTTTCTGCCATCAAAAAGTGCTCTGAGCGGAAGCCTTTGGGTACACCTGAACTCCCTGGGGGAGCCTTTACGCAACCCCACACTCAACAGGACTCTGCGTCTTCACTCTTTCCTAACAACCCTAAACATAACCCTAACCGCGACAAGAAGCTGAACCCGAGTTAGACCCGAAAAAACACGTACGGTGCCACTTTCTGCCATCAAAAAGTGCTCTCAGCGGAAGCCTTTGGGTACACCTGAACTCCCTGGGGGAGCCTTTACGCAACCCCACACTCAACAGGACTCTGCGTCTTCACTCTTTCCTAACAACCCTAAACATAACCCTAACCGCAACAAGAAGCTCAACCCGAGTTAGACCCGAAAAAACACGTACGGTGCCACTTTCTGCCATCAAAAAGTGCTCTCAGCGGAAGCCTTTGGGTACACCTGAACTCCCTGGGGGAGCCTTTACGCAACCCCACACTCAACAGGACTCTGCGTCTTCACTCTTTCCTAACAACCCTAAACATAACCCTAACCGCAACAAGAAGCTCAACCCGAGTTAGACCCGAAAAAACACGTACGGTGCCACTTTCTGCCATCAAAAAGTGCTCTCAGCGGAAGCCTTAGGGTACACCTGAACTCCCTCGGGGAGCCTTTATGCAACTCCACACTCAACAGGACTCTGGGTCTTCACTCTTTCCTAACAACCCTAAACATAACCCTAACCGCAACAAGAAGCTCAACCCGAGTTAGACCCGAAAAAACACGTACGGTGCCACTTTCTGCCATCAAAAAGTGCTCTCAGCGGAAGCCTTTGGGTACACCTGAACTCCCTGGGGGAGCCTTTACGCAACCCCACACTCAACAGGACTCTGCGTCTTCACTCTTTCCTAACAACCCTAAACATAACCCTAACCGCAACAAGAAACTGAACCCGAGTTAGACCCGAAAAAGCACGTACGGTGCCACTTTCTGCCATCAAAAAGTGCTCTCAGCGGAAGCCTTTGGGTACACCTGAACTCCCTGGGGGAGCCTTTACGCAACCCCACACTCAACAGGACTCTGCGTCTTCACTCTTTCCTAACAACCCTAAACATAACCCTAACCGCAACAAGAAGCTGAACCCGAGTTAGACCCGAAAAAACACGTACGGTGCCACTTTCTGCCATCAAAAAGTGCTCTCAGCGGAAGCCTTTGGGTACACCTGAACTCCCTGGGGGAGCCTTTACGCAACCCCACACTCAACAGGACTCTGCGTCTTCACTCTTTCCTAACAACCCTAAACATAACCCTAACCGCAACAAGAAGCTGAACCCGAGTTAGACCCGAAAAAACACGTACGGTGCCACTTTCTGCCATCAAAAAGTGCTCTCAGCGGAAGCCTTTGGGTACACCTGAACTCCCTGGGGGAGCCTTTACGCAACCCCACACTCAACAGGACTCTGCGTCTTCACTCTTTCCTAACAACCCTAAACATAACCCTAACCGCAACAAGAAGCTGAACCCGAGTTAGACCCGAAAAAACATGTACGGTGCCACTTTCTGCCATCAAAAAGTGCTCTCAGCGGAAGCCTTTGGGTACACCTGAACTCCCTGGGGGAGCCTTTACGCAACCCCACACTCAACAGGACTCTGCGTCTTCACTCTTTCCTAACAACCCTAAACATAACCCTAACCGCAACAAGAAGCTGAACCCGAGTTAGACCCGAAAAAACACGTACGGTGCCACTTTCTGCCATCAAAAAGTGCTCTCAGCGGAAGCCTTTGGGTACACCTGAACTCCCTGGGGGAGCCTTTACGCAACCCCACACTCAACAGGACTCTGCGTCTTCACTCTTTCCTAACAACCCTAAACATAACCCTAACCGCAACAAGAAGCTGAACCCGAGTTAGACCCGAAAAAACACGTACGGTGCCACTTTCTGCCATCAAAAAGTGCTCTCAGCGGAAGCCTTTGGGTACACCTGAACTCCCTGGGGGAGCCTTTACACAACCCCACACTCAACAGGACTCTGCGTCTTCACTCTTTCCTAACAACCCTAAACATAACCCTAACCGCAACAAGAAGCTGAACCCGAGTTAGACCCGAAAAAACACGTACGGTGCCACTTTCTGCCATCAAAAAGTGCTCTCAGCGGAAGCCTTTGGGTACACCTGAACTCCCTGGGGGAGCCTTTACGCAACCCCACACTCAACAGGACTCTGCGTCTTCACTCTTTCCTAACAACCCTAAACACAACCCTAACCGGAACAAGAAGCTGAACCCGAGTTAGACCCGAAAAAACACGTACGGTGCCACTTTCTGCCATCAAAAAGTGCTCTCAGCGGAAGCCTTTGGGTACACCTGAACTCCCTGGGGGAGCCTTTACGCAACCCCACACTCAACAGGACTCTGCGTCTTCACTCTTTCCTAACAACCCTAAACATAACCCTAACCGCAACAGGAAGCTGAACCCGAGTTAGACCCGAAAAAACACGTACGGTGCCACTTTCTGCCATCAAAAAGTGCTCTCAGCGGAAGCCTTTGGGTACACCTGAACTCCCTGGGGGAGCCTTTACGCAACCCCACACTCAACAGGACTCTGCGTCTTCACTCTTTCCTAACAACCCTAAACATAACCCTAACCGCGACAAGAAGCTGAACCCGAGTTAGACCCGAAAAAACACGTACGGTGCCACTTTCTGCCATCAAAAAGTGCTCTCAGCGGAAGCCTTTGGGTACACCTGAACTCCCTGGGGGAGCCTTTACGCAACCCCACACTCAACAGGACTCTGCGTCTTCACTCTTTCCTAACAACCCTAAACATAACCCTAACCGCAACAAGAAGCTGAACCCGAGTTAGACCCGAAAAAACACGTACGGTGCCACTTTCTGCCATCAAAAAGTGCTCTCAGCGGAAGCCTTTGGGTACACCTGAACTCCCTGGGGGAGCCTTTACGCAACCCCACACTCAACAGGACTCTGCGTCTTCACTCTTTCCTAACAACCCTAAACATAACCCTAACCGCAACAAGAAGCTGAACCCGAGTTAGACCCGAAAAAACACGTACGGTGCCACTTTCTGCCATCAAAAAGTGCTCTCAGCGGAAGCCTTAGGGTACACCTGAACTCTCTCGGGGAGCCTTTATGCAACTCCACACTCAACAGGACTCTGCGTCTTCACTCTTTCCTAACAACCCTAAACATAACCCTAACCGCAACAAGAAGCTCAACCCGAGTTAGACCCGAAAAAACACGTACGGTGCCACTTTCTGCCATCAAAAAGTGCTCTCAGCGGAAGCCTTTGGGTACACCTGAACTCCCTGGGGGAGCCTTTACGCAACCCCACACTCAACAGGACTCTGCGTCTTCACTCTTTCCTAACAACCCTAAACATAACCCTAACCGCAACAAGAAACTGAACCCGAGTTAGACCCGAAAAAGCACGTACGGTGCCACTTTCTGCCATCAAAAAGTGCTCTCAGCGGAAGCCTTTGGGTACACCTGAACTCCCTGGGGGAGCCTTTACGCAACCCCACACTCAACAGGACTCTGCGTCTTCACTCTTTCCTAACAACCCTAAACATAACCCTAACCGCAACAAGAAGCTGAACCCGAGTTAGACCCGAAAAAACACGTACGGTGCCACTTTCTGCCATCAAAAAGTGCTCTCAGCGGAAGCCTTTGGGTACACCTGAACTCCCTGGGGGAGCCTTTACGCAACCCCACACTCAACAGGACTCTGCGTCTTCACTCTTTCCTAACAACCCTAAACATAACCCTAACCGCAACAAGAAGCTGAACCCGAGTTAGACCCGAAAAAACACGTACGGTGCCACTTTCTGCCATCAAAAAGTGCTCTCAGCGGAAGCCTTTGGGTACACCTGAACTCCCTGGGG
>NW_027663689.1:0-65485 GCF_964034855.1 Anser brachyrhynchus | reverse complement strand
AACAACCCTAAACATAACCCTAACCGCAACAAGAAGCTGAACCCGAGTTAGACCCGAAAAAACACGTACGGTGCCACTTTCTGCCATCAAAAAGTGCTCTCAGCGGAAGCCTTTGGGTACACCTGAAGTCCCTGGGGGAGCCTTTACGCAACCCCACACTCAACAGGACTCTGCGTCTTCACTCTTTCCTAACAACCCTAAACATAACCCTAACCGCAACAAGAAGCTGAACCCGAGTTAGACCCGAAAAAACACGTACGGTGCCACTTTCTGCCATCAAAAAGTGCTCTCAGCGGAAGCCTTTGGGTACACCTGAACTCCCTGGGGGAGCCTTTACGCAACCCCACACTCAACAGGACTCTGCGTCTTCACTCTTTCCTAACAACCCTAAACATAACCCTAACCGCAACAAGAAGCTCAACCCGAGTTAGACCCGAAAAAACACGTACGGTGCCACTTTCTGCCATCAAAAAGTGCTCTCAGCGGAAGCCTTTGGGTACACCTGAACTCCCTGGGGGAGCCTTTACGCAACCCCACACTCAACAGGACTCTGCGTCTTCACTCTTTCCTAACAACCCTAAACATAACCCTAACCGCAACAAGAAGCTGAACCCGAGTTAGACCCGAAAAAACACGTACGGTGCCACTTTCTGCCATCAAAAAGTGCTCTCAGCGGAAGCCTTTGGGTACACCTGAACTCCCTGGGGGAGCCTTTACGCAACCCCACACTCAACAGGACTCTGCGTCTTCACTCTTTCCTAACAACCCTAAACATAACCCTAACCGCAACAAGAAGCTGAACCCGAGTTAGACCCGAAAAAACACGTACGGTGCCACTTTCTGCCATCAAAAAGTGCTCTCAGCGGAAGCCTTTGGGTACACCTGAACTCCCTGGGGGAGCCTTTACGCAACCCCACACTCAACAGGACTCTGCGTCTTCACTCTTTCCTAACAACCCTAAACATAACCCTAACCGCAACAAGAAGCTGAACCCGAGTTAGACCCGAAAAAACACGTACGGTGCCACTTTCTGCCATCAAAAAGTGCTCTCAGCGGAAGCCTTTGGGTACACCTGAACTCCCTGGGGGAGCCTTTACGCAACCCCACACTCAACAGGACTCTGCGTCTTCACTCTTTCCTAACAACCCTAAACATAACCCTAACCGCAACAAGAAGCTGAACCCGAGTTAGACCCGAAAAAACACGTACGGTGCCACTTTCTGCCATCAAAAAGTGCTCTCAGCGGAAGCCTTTGGGTACACCTGAACTCCCTGGGGGAGCCTTTACGCAACCCCACACTCAACAGGACTCTGCGTCTTCACTCTTTCCTAACAACCCTAAACATAACCCTAACCGCAACAAGAAGCTGAACCCGAGTTAGACCCGAAAAAACACGTACGGTGCCACTTTCTGCCATCAAAAAGTGCTCTCAGCGGAAGCCTTTGGGTACACCTGAACTCCCTGGGGGAGCCTTTACGCAACCCCACACTCAACAGGACTCTGCGTCTTCACTCTTTCCTAACAACCCTAAACATAACCCTAACCGCAACAAGAAGCTGAACCCGAGTTAGACCCGAAAAAACACGTACGGTGCCACTTTCTGCCATCAAAAAGTGCTCTCAGCGGAAGCCTTTGGGTACACCTGAACTCCCTGGGGGAGCCTTTACGCAACCCCACACTCAACAGGACTCTGCGTCTTCACTCTTTCCTAACAACCCTAAACATAACCCTAACCGCAACAAGAAGCTGAACCCGAGTTAGACCCGAAAAAACACGTACGGTGCCACTTTCTGCCATCAAAAAGTGCTCTCAGCGGAAGCCTTTGGGTACACCTGAACTCCCTGGGGGAGCCTTTACGCAACCCCACACTCAACAGGACTCTGCGTCTTCACTCTTTCCTAACAACCCTAAACATAACCCTAACCGCAACAAGAAGCTGAACCCGAGTTAGACCCGAAAAAACACGTACGGTGCCACTTTCTGCCATCAAAAAGTGCTCTCAGCGGAAGCCTTTGGGTACACCTGAACTCCCTGGGGGAGCCTTTACGCAACCCCACACTCAACAGGACTCTGCGTCTTCACTCTTTCCTAACAACCCTAAACATAACCCTAACCGCAACAAGAAGCTGAACCCGAGTTAGACCCGAAAAAACACGTACGGTGCCACTTTCTGCCATCAAAAAGTGCTCTCAGCGGAAGCCTTTGGGTACACCTGAACTCCCTGGGGGAGCCTTTACGCAACCCCACACTCAACAGGACTCTGCGTCTTCACTCTTTCCTAACAACCCTAAACATAACCCTAACCGCAACAAGAAGCTGAACCCGAGTTAGACCCGAAAAAACACGTACGGTGCCACTTTCTGCCATCAAAAAGTGCTCTCAGCGGAAGCCTTTGGGTACACCTGAACTCCCTGGGGGAGCCTTTACGCAACCCCACACTCAACAGGACTCTGCGTCTTCACTCTTTCCTAACAACCCTAAACATAACCCTAACCGCAACAAGAAGCTGAACCCGAGTTAGACCCGAAAAAACACGTACGGTGCCACTTTCTGCCATCAAAAAGTGCTCTCAGCGGAAGCCTTTGGGTACACCTGAACTCCCTGGGGGAGCCTTTACGCAACCCCACACTCAACAGGACTCTGCGTCTTCACTCTTTCCTAACAACCCTAAACATAACCCTAACCGCAACAAGAAGCTGAACCCGAGTTAGACCCGAAAAAACACGTACGGTGCCACTTTCTGCCATCAAAAAGTGCTCTCAGCGGAAGCCTTTGGGTACACCTGAACTCCCTGGGGGAGCCTTTACGCAACCCCACACTCAACAGGACTCTGCGTCTTCACTCTTTCCTAACAACCCTAAACATAACCCTAACCGCAACAAGAAGCTGAACCCGAGTTAGACCCGAAAAAACACGTACGGTGCCACTTTCTGCCATCAAAAAGTGCTCTCAGCGGAAGCCTTTGGGTACACCTGAACTCCCTGGGGGAGCCTTTACGCAACCCCACACTCAACAGGACTCTGCGTCTTCACTCTTTCCTAACAACCCTAAACATAACCCTAACCGCAACAAGAAGCTGAACCCGAGTTAGACCCGAAAAAACACGTACGGTGCCACTTTCTGCCATCAAAAAGTGCTCTCAGCGGAAGCCTTTGGGTACACCTGAACTCCCTGGGGGAGCCTTTACGCAACCCCACACTCAACAGGACTCTGCGTCTTCACTCTTTCCTAACAACCCTAAACATAACCCTAACCGCAACAAGAAGCTGAACCCGAGTTAGACCCGAAAAAACACGTACGGTGCCACTTTCTGCCATCAAAAAGTGCTCTCAGCGGAAGCCTTTGGGTACACCTGAACTCCCTGGGGGAGCCTTTACGCAACCCCACACTCAACAGGACTCTGCGTCTTCACTCTTTCCTAACAACCCTAAACATAACCCTAACCGCAACAAGAAGCTGAACCCGAGTTAGACCCGAAAAAACACGTACGGTGCCACTTTCTGCCATCAAAAAGTGCTCTCAGCGGAAGCCTTTGGGTACACCTGAACTCCCTGGGGGAGCCTTTACGCAACCCCACACTCAACAGGACTCTGCGTCTTCACTCTTTCCTAACAACCCTAAACATAACCCTAACCGCAACAAGAAGCTGAACCCGAGTTAGACCCGAAAAAACACGTACGGTGCCACTTTCTGCCATCAAAAAGTGCTCTCAGCGGAAGCCTTTGGGTACACCTGAACTCCCTGGGGGAGCCTTTACGCAACCCCACACTCAACAGGACTCTGCGTCTTCACTCTTTCCTAACAACCCTAAACATAACCCTAACCGCAACAAGAAGCTGAACCCGAGTTAGACCCGAAAAAACACGTACGGTGCCACTTTCTGCCATCAAAAAGTGCTCTCAGCGGAAGCCTTTGGGTACACCTGAACTCCCTGGGGGAGCCTTTACGCAACCCCACACTCAACAGGACTCTGCGTCTTCACTCTTTCCTAACAACCCTAAACATAACCCTAACCGCAACAAGAAGCTGAACCCGAGTTAGACCCGAAAAAACACGTACGGTGCCACTTTCTGCCATCAAAAAGTGCTCTCAGCGGAAGCCTTTGGGTACACCTGAACTCCCTGGGGGAGCCTTTACGCAACCCCACACTCAACAGGACTCTGCGTCTTCACTCTTTCCTAACAACCCTAACATAACCCTAACCGCAACAAGAAGCTGAACCCGAGTTAGACCCGAAAAAACACGTACGGTGCCACTTTCTGCCATCAAAAAGTGCTCTCAGCGGAAGCCTTTGGGTACACCTGAACTCCCTGGGGGAGCCTTTACGCAACCCCACACTCAACAGGACTCTGCGTCTTCACTCTTTCCTAACAACCCTAAACATAACCCTAACCGCAACAAGAAGCTGAACCCGAGTTAGACCCGAAAAAACACGTACGGTGCCACTTTCTGCCATCAAAAAGTGCTCTCAGCGGAAGCCTTTGGGTACACCTGAACTCCCTGGGGGAGCCTTTACGCAACCCCACACTCAACAGGACTCTGCGTCTTCACTCTTTCCTAACAACCCTAAACATAACCCTAACCGCAACAAGAAGCTGAACCCGAGTTAGACCCGAAAAAACACGTACGGTGCCACTTTCTGCCATCAAAAAGTGCTCTCAGCGGAAGCCTTTGGGTACACCTGAACTCCCTGGGGGAGTCTTTACGCAACCCCACACTCAACAGGACTCTGCGTCTTCACTCTTTCCTAACAACCCTAAACATAACCCTAACCGCAACAAGAAGCTGAACCCGAGTTAGACCCGAAAAAACACGTACGGTGCCACTTTCTGCCATCAAAAAGTGCTCTCAGCGGAAGCCTTTGGGTACACCTGAACTCCCTGGGGGAGCCTTTACGCAACCCCACACTCAACAGGACTCTGCGTCTTCACTCTTTCCTAACAACCCTAAACATAACCCTAACCGCAACAAGAAGCTGAACCCGAGTTAGACCCGAAAAAACACGTACGGTGCCACTTTCTGCCATCAAAAAGTGCTCTCAGCGGAAGCCTTTGGGTACACCTGAACTCCCTGGGGGAGCCTTTACGCAACCCCACACTCAACAGGACTCTGCGTCTTCACTCTTTCCTAACAACCCTAAACATAACCCTAACCACAACAAGAAGCTGAACCCGAGTTAGACCCGAAAAAACACGTACGGTGCCACTTTCTGCCATCAAAAAGTGCTCTCAGCGGAAGCCTTTGGGTACACCTGAACTCCCTGGGGGAGCCTTTACGCAACCCCACACTCAACAGGACTCTGCGTCTTCACTCTTTCCTAACAACCCTAAACATAACCCTAACCGCAACAAGAAGCTGAACCCGAGTTAGACCCGAAAAAACACGTACGGTGCCACTTTCTGCCATCAAAAAGTGCTCTCAGCGGAAGCCTTTGGGTACACCTGAACTCCCTGGGGGAGCCTTTACGCAACCCCACACTCAACAGGACTCTGCGCCTTCACTCTTTCCTAACAACCCTAAACATAACCCTAACCGCAACAAGAAGCTGAACCCGAGTTAGACCCGAAAAAACACGTACGGTGCCACTTTCTGCCATCAAAAAGTGCTCTCAGCGGAAGCCTTTGGGTACACCTGAACTCCCTGGGGGAGCCTTTACGCAACCCCACACTCAACAGGACTCTGCGTCTTCACTCTTTCCTAACAACCCTGAACATAACCCTAACCGCAACAAGAAGCTGAACCCGAGTTAGACCCGAAAAAACACGTACGGTGCCACTTTCTGCCATCAAAAAGTGCTCTCAGCGGAAGCCTTTGGGTACACCTGAACTCCCTGGGGGAGCCTTTACGCAACCCCACACTCAACAGGACTCTGCGTCTTCACTCTTTCCTAACAACCCTAAACATAACCCTAACCGCAACAAGAAGCTGAACCCGAGTTAGACCCGAAAAAACACGTACGGTGCCACTTTCTGCCATCAAAAAGTGCTCTCAGCGGAAGCCTTTGGGTACACCTGAACTCCCTGGGGGAGCCTTTACACAACCCCACACTCAACAGGACTCTGCGTCTTCACTCTTTCCTAACAACCCTAAACATAACCCTAACCGCAACAAGAAGCTGAACCCGAGTTAGACCCGAAAAAACACGTACGGTGCCACTTTCTGCCATCCAAAAGTGCTCTCAGCGGAAGCCTTTGGGTACACCTGAACTCCCTGGGGGAGCCTTTACGCAACCCCACACTCAACAGGACTCTGCGTCTTCACTCTTTCCTAACAACCCTAAACATAACCCTAACCGCAACAAGAAGCTGAACCCGAGTTAGACCCGAAAAAACACGTACGGTGCCACTTTCTGCCATCAAAAAGTGCTCTCAGCGGAAGCCTTTGGGTACACCTGAACTCCCTGGGGGAGCCTTTACGCAACCCCACACTCAACAGGACTCTGCGTCTTCACTCTTTCCTAACAACCCTGAACATAACCCTAACCGCAACAAGAAGCTGAACCCGAGTTAGACCCGAAAAAACACGTACGGTGCCACTTTCTGCCATCAAAAAGTGCTCTCAGCGGAAGCCTTTGGGTACACCTGAACTCCCTGGGGGAGCCTTTACGCAACCCCACACTCAACAGGACTCTGCGTCTTCACTCTTTCCTAACAACCCTAAACATAACCCTAACCGCAACAAGAAGCTGAACCCGAGTTAGACCCGAAAAAACACGTACGGTGCCACTTTCTGCCATCAGAAAGTGCTCTCAGCGGAAGCCTTTGGGTACACCTGAACTCCCTGGGGGAGCCTTTACACAACCCCACACTCAACAGGACTCTGCGTCTTCACTCTTTCCTAACAACCCTAAACATAACCCTAACCGCAACAAGAAGCTGAACCCGAGTTAGACCCGAAAAAACACGTACGGTGCCACTTTCTGCCATCCAAAAGTGCTCTCAGCGGAAGCCTTTGGGTACACCTGAACTCCCTGGGGGAGCCTTTACGCAACCCCACACTCAACAGGACTCTGCGTCTTCACTCTTTCCTAACAACCCTAAACATAACCCTAACCGCAACAAGAAGCTGAACCCGAGTTAGACCCGAAAAAACACGTACGGTGCCACTTTCTGCCATCAAAAAGTGCTCTCAGCGGAAGCCTTTGGGTACACCTGAACTCCCTGGGGGAGCCTTTACACAACCCCACACTCAACAGGACTCTGCGTCTTCACTCTTTCCTAACAACCCTAAACATAACCCTAACCGCAACAAGAAGCTGAACCCGAGTTAGACCCGAAAAAACACGTACGGTGCCACTTTCTGCCATCCAAAAGTGCTCTCAGCGGAAGCCTTTGGGTACACCTGAACTCCCTGGGGGAGCCTTTACGCAACCCCACACTCAACAGGACTCTGCGTCTTCACTCTTTCCTAACAACCCTAAACATAACCCTAACCGCAACAAGAAGCTGAACCCGAGTTAGACCCGAAAAAACACGTACGGTGCCACTTTCTGCCATCAAAAAGTGCTCTCAGCGGAAGCCTTTGGGTACACCTGAAGTCCCTGGGGGAGCCTTTACGCAACCCCACACTCAACAGGACTCTGCGTCTTCACTCTTTCCTAACAACCCTAAACATAACCCTAACCGCAACAAGAAGCTGAACCCGAGTTAGACCCGAAAAAACACGTACGGTGCCACTTTCTGCCATCAAAAAGTGCTCTCAGCGGAAGCCTTTGGGTACACCTGAAGTCCCTGGGGGAGCCTTTACGCAACCCCACACTCAACAGGACTCTGCGTCTTCACTCTTTCCTAACAACCCTAAACATAACCCTAACCGCAACAAGAAGCTCAACCCGAGTTAGACCCGAAAAAACACGTACGGTGCCACTTTCTGCCATCAAAAAGTGCTCTCAGCGGAAGCCTTTGGGTACACCTGAACTCCCTGGGGGAGCCTTTACGCAACCCCACACTCAACAGGACTCTGCGTCTTCACTCTTTCCTAACAACCCTAAACATAACCCTAACCACAACAAGAAGCTGAACCCGAGTTAGACCCGAAAAAACACGTACGGTGCCACTTTCTGCCATCAAAAAGTGCTCTCAGCGGAAGCCTTTGGGTACACCTGAACTCCCTGGGGGAGCCTTTACGCAACCCCACACTCAACAGGACTCTGCGTCTTCACTCTTTCCTAACAACCCTAAACATAACCCTAACCGCAACAAGAAGCTGAACCCGAGTTAGACCCGAAAAAACACGTACGGTGCCACTTTCTGCCATCAAAAAGTGCTCTCAGCAGAAGCCTTTGGGTACACGTGAACTCCCTGGGGGAGCCTTTACGCAACCCCACACTCAACAGGACTCTGCGTCTTCACTCTTTCCTAACAACCCTAAACATAACCCTAACCGCAACAAGAAGCTGAACCCGAGTTAGACCCGAAAAAACACGTACGGTGCCACTTTCTGCCATCAAAAAGTGCTCTCAGCGGAAGCCTTTGGGTACACCTGAACTCCCTGGCGGAGCCTTTACGCAACCCCACACTCAACAGGACTCTGCGTCTTCACTCTTTCCTAACAACCCTAAACATAACCCTAACCGGAACAAGAAGCTGAACCCGAGTTAGACCCGAAAAAACACGTACGGTGCCACTTTCTGCCATCAAAAAGTGCTCTCAGCGGAAGCCTTTGGGTACACCTGAACTCCCTGGGGGAGCCTTTACGCAACCCCACACTCAACAGGACTCTGCGTCTTCACTCTTTCCTAACAACCCTAAACATAACCCTAACCGCAACAAGAAGCTGAACCCGAGTTAGACCCGAAAAAACACGTACGGTGCCACTTTCTGCCATCCAAAAGTGCTCTCAGCGGAAGCCTTTGGGTACACCTGAACTCCCTGGGGGAGCCTTTACGCAACCCCACACTCAACAGGACTCTGCGTCTTCACTCTTTCCTAACAACCCTAAACATAACCCTAACCGCAACAAGAAGCTGAACCCGAGTTAGACCCGAAAAAACACGTACGGTGCCACTTTCTGCCATCAAAAAGTGCTCTCAGCGGAAGCCTTTGGGTACACCTGAACTCCCTGGGGGAGCCTTTACGCAACCCCACACTCAACGGGACTCTGCGTCTTCGCTCTTTCCTAACAACCCTAAACATAACCCTAACCGCAACAAGAAGCTGAACCCGAGTTAGACCCGAAAAAACACGTACGGTGCCACTTTCTGCCATCAAAAAGTGCTCTCAGCGGAAGCCTTTGGGTACACCTGAACTCCCTGGGGGAGCCTTTACGCAACCCCACACTCAACAGGACTCTGCGTCTTCACTCTTTCCTAACAACCCTAAACATAACCCTAACCGCAACAAGAAGCTGAACCCGAGTTAGACCCGAAAAAACACGTACGGTGCCACTTTCTGCCATCAAAAAGTGCTCTCAGCGGAAGCCTTTGGGTACACGTGAACTCCCTGGGGGAGCCTTTACGCAACCCCACACTCAACAGGACTCTGCGTCTTCACTCTTTCCTAACAACCCTAAACATAACCTTAACCGCAACAAGAAGCTGAACCCGAGTTAGACCCGAAAAAACACGTACGGTGCCACTTTCTGCCATCAAAAAGTGCTCTCAGCGGAAGCCTTTGGGTACACCTGAACTCCCTGGGGGAGCCTTTACGCAACCCCACACTCAACAGGACTCTGCGTCTTCACTCTTTCCTAACAACCCTAAACATAACCCTAACCGCAACAAGAAGCTGAACCCGAGTTAGACCCGAAAAAACACGTACGGTGCCACTTTCTGCCATCAAAAAGTGCTCTCAGCGGAAGCCTTTGGGTACACCTGAACTCCCTGGGGGAGCCTTTACACAACCCCACACTCAACAGGACTCTGCGTCTTCACTCTTTCCTAACAACCCTAAACATAACCCTAACCGCAACAAGAAGCTGAACCCGAGTTAGACCCGAAAAAACACGTACGGTGCCACTTTCTGCCATCAAAAAGTGCTCTCAGCGGAAGCCTTTGGGTACACCTGAACTCCCTGGGGGAGCCTTTACGCAACCCCACACTCAACAGGACTCTGCGTCTTCACTCTTTCCTAACAACCCTAAACATAACCCTAACCGCAACAAGAAGCTGAACCCGAGTTAGACCCGAAAAAACACGTACGGTGCCACTTTCTGCCATCCAAAAGTGCTCTCAGCGGAAGCCTTTGGGTACACCTGAACTCCCTGGGGGAGCCTTTACGCAACCCCACACTCAACAGGACTCTGCGTCTTCACTCTTTCCTAACAACCCTGAACATAACCCTAACCGCAACAAGAAGCTGAACCCGAGTTAGACCCGAAAAAACACGTACGGTGCCACTTTCTGCCATCAAAAAGTGCTCTGAGCGGAAGCCTTTGGGTACACCTGAACTCCCTGGGGGAGCCTTTACGCAACCCCACACTCAACAGGACTCTGCGTCTTCACTCTTTCCTAACAACCCTAAACATAACCCTAACCGCAACAAGAAGCTGAACCCGAGTTAGACCCGAAAAAACACGTACGGTGCCACTTTCTGCCATCAAAAAGTGCTCTCAGCGGAAGCCTTTGGGTACACCTGAACTCCCTGGGGGAGCCTTTACGCAACCCCACACTCAACAGGACTCTGCGTCTTCACTCTTTCCTAACAACCCTAAACATAACCCTAACCGCAACAAGAAGCTGAACCCGAGTTAGACCCGAAAAAACACGTACGGTGCCACTTTCTGCCATCAAAAAGTGCTCTCAGCGGAAGCCTTTGGGTACACCTGAACTCCCTGGGGGAGTCTTTACGCAACCCCACACTCAACAGGACTCTGCGTCTTCACTCTTTCCTAACAACCCTAAACATAACCCTAACCGCAACAAGAAGCTGAACCCGAGTTAGACCCGAAAAAACACGTACGGTGACACTTTCTGCCATCAAAAAGTGCTCTCAGCGGAAGCCTTTGGGTACACCTGAACTCCCTGGGGGAGCCTTTACGCAACCCCACACTCAACAGGACTCTGCGTCTTCACTCTTTCCTAACAACCCTAAACATAACCCTAACCGCAACAAGAAGCTGAACCCGAGTTAGACCCGAAAAAACACGTACGGTGCCACTTTCTGCCATCAAAAAGTGCTCTCAGCGGAAGCCTTTGGGTACACCTGAACTCCCTGGGGGAGCCTTTACGCAACCCCACACTCAACAGGACTCTGCGTCTTCACTCTTTCCTAACAACCCTAAACATAACCCTAACCACAACAAGAAGCTGAACCCGAGTTAGACCCGAAAAAACACGTACGGTGCCACTTTCTGCCATCAAAAAGTGCTCTCAGCGGAAGCCTTTGGGTACACCTGAACTCCCTGGGGGAGCCTTTACGCAACCCCACACTCAACAGGACTCTGCGTCTTCACTCTTTCCTAACAACCCTAAACATAACCCTAACCGCAACAAGAAGCTGAACCCGAGTTAGACCCGAAAAAACACGTACGGTGCCACTTTCTGCCATCCAAAAGTGCTCTCAGCGGAAGCCTTTGGGTACACCTGAACTCCCTGGGGGAGCCTTTACGCAACCCCACACTCAACAGGACTCTGCGCCTTCACTCTTTCCTAACAACCCTAAACATAACCCTAACCGCAACAAGAAGCTGAACCCGAGTTAGACCCGAAAAAACACGTACGGTGCCACTTTCTGCCATCAAAAAGTGCTCTCAGCGGAAGCCTTTGGGTACACCTGAACTCCCTGGCGGAGCCTTTACGCAACCCCACACTCAACAGGACTCTGCGTCTTCACTCTTTCCTAACAACCCTAAACATAACCCTAACCGCAACAAGAAGCTGAACCCGAGTTAGACCCGAAAAAACACGTACGGTGCCACTTTCTGCCATCAAAAAGTGCTCTCAGCGGAAGCCTTTGGGTACACCTGAACTCCCTGGGGGAGCCTTTACGCAACCCCACACTCAACAGGACTCTGCGTCTTCACTCTTTCCTAACAACCCTAAACATAACCCTAACCGCAACAAGAAGCTGAACCCGAGTTAGACCCGAAAAAACACGTACGGTGCCACTTTCTGCCATCAAAAAGTGCTCTCAGCGGAAGCCTTTGGGTACACCTGAACTCCCTGGGGGAGCCTTTACGCAACCCCACACTCAACAGGACTCTGAGTCTTCACTCTTTCCTAACAACCCTAAACATAACCCTAACCGCAACAAGAAGCTGAACCCGAGTTAGACCCGAAAAAACACGTACGGTGCCACTTTCTGCCGTCAAAAAGTGCTCTCAGCGGAAGCCTTTGGGTACACCTGAACTCCCTGGGGGAGCCTTTACGCAACCCCACACTCAACAGGACTCTGCGTCTTCACTCTTTCCTAACAACCCTAAACATAACCCTAACCGCAACAAGAAGCTGAACCCGAGTTAGACCCGAAAAAACACGTACGGTGCCACTTTCTGCCATCAAAAAGTGCTCTCAGCGGAAGCCTTTGGGTACACGTGAACTCCCTGGGGGAGCCTTTACGCAACCCCACACTCAACGGGACTCTGCGTCTTCGCTCTTTCCTAACAACCCTAAACATAACCCTAACCGCAACAAGAAGCTGAACCCGAGTTAGACCCGAAAAAACACGTACGGTGCCACTTTCTGCCATCCAAAAGTGCTCTCAGCGGAAGCCTTTGGGTACACCTGAACTCCCTGGGGGAGCCTTTACGCAACCCCACACTCAACAGGACTCTGCGTCTTCACTCTTTCCTAACAACCCTAAACATAACCCTAACCGCAACAAGAAGCTGAACCCGAGTTAGACCCGAAAAAACACGTACGGTGCCACTTTCTGCCATCAAAAAGTGCTCTCAGCGGAAGCCTTTGGGTACACCTGAACTCCCTGGGGGAGCCTTTACGCAACCCCACACTCAACAGGACTCTGCGTCTTCACTCTTTCCTAACAACCCTAAACATAACCCTAACCGCAACAAGAAGCTGAACCCGAGTTAGACCCGAAAAAACACGTACGGTGCCACTTTCTGCCATCCAAAAGTGCTCTCAGCGGAAGCCTTTGGGTACACCTGAACTCCCTGGGGGAGCCTTTACGCAACCCCACACTCAACAGGACTCTGCGTCTTCACTCTTTCCTAACAACCCTAAACATAACCCTAACCGCAACAAGAAGCTGAACCCGAGTTAGACCCGAAAAAACACGTACGGTGCCACTTTCTGCCATCAAAAAGTGCTCTCAGCGGAATCCTTTGGGTACACCTGAACTCCCTGGGGGAGTCTTTACGCAACCCCACACTCAACAGGACTCTGCGTCTTCACTCTTTCCTAACAACCCTAAACATAACCCTAACCGCAACAAGAAGCTGAACCCGAGTTAGACCCGAAAAAACACGTACGGTGCCACTTTCTGCCATCAAAAAGTGCTCTCAGCGGAAGCCTTTGGGTACACCTGAACTCCCTGGGGGAGCCTTTACGCAACCCCACACTCAACAGGACTCTGCGTCTTCACTCTTTCCTAACAACCCTAAACATAACCCTAACCGCAACAAGAAGCTGAACCCGACTTAGACCCGAAAAAACACGTACGGTGCCACTTTCTGCCATCAAAAAGTGCTCTCAGCGGAAGCCTTTGGGTACACCTGAACTCCCTGGGGGAGCCTTTACGCAACCCCACACTCAACAGGACTCTGCGTCTTCACTCTTTCCTAACAAACCTAAACATAACCCTAACCGCAACAAGAATCTGAACCCGAGTTAGACCCGAAAAAACACGTACGGTGCCACTTTCTGCCATCAAAAAGTGCTCTCAGCGGAAGCCTTTGGGTACACCTGAACTCCCTGGGGGAGCCTTTACGCAACCCCACACTCAACAGGACTCTGCGTCTTCACTCTTTCCTAACAACCCTAAACATAACCCTAACCGCAACAAGAAGCTCAACCCGAGTTAGACCCGAAAAAACACGTACGGTGCCACTTTCTGCCATCAAAAAGTGCTCTCAGCGGAAGCCTTTGGGTACACGTGAACTCCCTGGGGGAGCCTTTACGCAACCCCACACTCAACAGGACTCTGCGCCTTCACTCTTTCCTAACAACCCTAAACATAACCCTAACCGCAACAAGAAGCTGAACCCGAGTTAGACCCGAAAAAACACGTACGGTGCCACTTTCTGCCATCAAAAAGTGCTCTCAGCGGAAGCCTTTGGGTACACCTGAACTCCCTGGGGGAGCCTTTACGCAACCCCACACTCAACAGGACTCTGCGCCTTCACTCTTTCCTAACAACCCTAAACATAACCCTAACCGCAACAAGAAGCTGAACCCGAGTTAGACCCGAAAAAACACGTACGGTGCCACTTTCTGCCATCAAAAAGTGCTCTCAGCGGAAGCCTTTGGGTACACCTGAACTCCCTGGCGGAGCCTTTACGCAACCCCACACTCAACAGGACTCTGCGTCTTCACTCTTTCCTAACAACCCTAAACATAACCCTAACCGCAACAAGAAGCTGAACCCGAGTTAGACCCGAAAAAACACGTACGGTGACACTTTCTGCCATCAAAAAGTGCTCTCAGCGGAAGCCTTTGGGTACACCTGAACTCCCTGGGGGAGCCTTTACGCAACCCCACACTCAACAGGACTCTGAGTCTTCACTCTTTCCTAACAACCCTAAACATAACCCTAACCGCAACAAGAAGCTGAACCCGAGTTAGACCCGAAAAAACACGTACGGTGCCACTTTCTGCCATCCAAAAGTGATCTCAGCGGAAGCCTTTGGGTACACCTGAACTCCCTGGGGGAGCCTTTACGCAACCCCACACTCAACAGGACTCTGCGTCTTCACTCTTTCCTAACAACCCTAAACATAACCCTAACCGCAACAAGAAGCTGAACCCGAGTTAGACCCGAAAAAACACGTACGGTGCCACTTTCTGCCATCAAAAAGTGCTCTCAGCGGAAGCCTTTGGGTACACCTGAACTCCCTGGGGGAGCCTTTACGCAACCCCACACTCAACAGGACTCTGCGTCTTCGCTCTTTCCTAACAACCCTAAACATAACCCTAACCGCAACAAGAAGCTGAACCCGAGTTAGACCCGAAAAAACACGTACGGTGCCACTTTCTGCCATCCAAAAGTGCTCTCAGCGGAAGCCTTTGGGTACACCTGAACTCCCTGGGGGAGCCTTTACGCAACCCCACACTCAACAGGACTCTGCGTCTTCACTCTTTCCTAACAACCCTAAACATAACCCTAACCGCAACAAGAAGCTGAACCCGAGTTAGACCCGAAAAAACACGTACGGTGCCACTTTCTGCCATCAAAAAGTGCTCTCAGCGGAAGCCTTTGGGTACACCTGAACTCCCTGGGGGAGCCTTTACGCAACCCCATACTCAACAGGACTCTGCGTCTTCACTCTTTCCTAACAACCCTAAACATAACCCTAACCGCAACAAGAAGCTCAACCCGAGTTAGACCCGAAAAAACACGTACGGTGCCACTTTCTGCCATCCAAAAGTGCTCTCAGCGGAAGCCTTTGGGTACACCTGAACTCCCTGGGGGAGCCTTTACGCAACCCCACACTCAACAGGACTCTGCGTCTTCACTCTTTCCTAACAACCCTAAACATAACCCTAACCGCAACAAGAAGCTGAACCCGAGTTAGACCCGAAAAAACACGTACGGTGCCACTTTCTGCCATCAAAAAGTGCTCTCAGCGGAAGCCTTTGGGTACACGTGAACTCCCTGGGGGAGCCTTTACGCAACCCCACACTCAACAGGACTCTGCGTCTTCGCTCTTTCCTAACAACCCTAAACATAACCCTAACCGCAACAAGAAGCTGAACCCGAGTTAGACCCGAAAAAACACGTACGGTGACACTTTCTGCCATCCAAAAGTGCTCTCAGCGGAAGCCTTTGGGTACACCTGAACTCCCTGGGGGAGCCTTTACGCAACCCCACACTCAACAGGACTCTGCGTCTTCACTCTTTCCTAACAACCCTAAACATAACCCTAACCGCAACAAGAAGCTGAACCCGAGTTAGACCCGAAAAAACACGTACGGTGCCACTTTCTGCCATCAAAAAGTGCTCTCAGCGGAAGCCTTTGGGTACACCTGAACTCCCTGGGGGAGCCTTTACGCAACCCCACACTCAACATTACTCTGCGTCTTCACTCTTTCCTAACAACCCTGAACATAACCCTAACCGCAACAAGAAGCTGAACCCGAGTTAGACCCGAAAAAACACGTACGGTGCCACTTTCTGCCATCAAAAAGTGCTCTGAGCGGAAGCCTTTGGGTACACCTGAACTCCCTGGGGGAGCCTTTACGCAACCCCACACTCAACAGGACTCTGCGTCTTCACTCTTTCCTAACAACCCTAAACATAACCCTAACCGCAACAAGAAGCTGAACCCGAGTTAGACCCGAAAAAACACGTACGGTGCCACTTTCTGCCATCAAAAAGTGCTCTCAGCGGAAGCCTTTGGGTACACCTGAACTCCCTGGGGGAGCCTTTACGCAACCCCACACTCAACAGGACTCTGCGTCTTCACTCTTTCCTAACAACCCTAAACATAACCCTAACCGCAACAAGAAGCTGAACCCGAGTTAGACCCAAAAAAACACGTACGGTGCCACTTTCTGCCATCAAAAAGTGCTCTCAGCGGAAGCCTTTGGGTACACCTGAACTCCCTGGGGGAGTCTTTACGCAACCCCACACTCA
Source organism: Anser brachyrhynchus (assembly GCF_964034855.1). Taxonomy (NCBI): domain Eukaryota; kingdom Metazoa; phylum Chordata; class Aves; order Anseriformes; family Anatidae; genus Anser; species Anser brachyrhynchus. The sequence goes on along the minus strand of NW_027663689.1, from coordinate 48,794 downwards.
ACAGGACTCTGCGTCTTCACTCTTTCCTAACAACCCTAAACATAACCCTAACCGCAACAAGAAGCTGAACCCGACTTAGACCCGAAAAAACACGTACGGTGACACTTTCTGCCATCAAAAAGTGCTCTCAGCGGAAGCCTTTGGGTACACCTGAACTCCCTGGGGGAGCCTTTACGCAACCCCACACTCAACAGGACTCTGCGTCTTCACTCTTTCCTAACAACCCTAAACATAACCCTAACCGCAACAAGAAGCTCAACCCGAGTTAGACCCGAAAAAACACGTACGGTGCCACTTTCTGCCATCAAAAAGTGCTCTCAGCGGAAGCCTTTGGGTACACCTGAACTCCCTGGGGGAGCCTTTACGCAACCCCACACTCAACAGGACTCTGCGTCTTCACTCTTTCCTAACAACCCTAAACATAACCCTAACCACAACAAGAAGCTGAACCCGAGTTAGACCCGAAAAAACACGTACGGTGCCACTTTCTGCCATCAAAAAGTGCTCTCAGCGGAAGCCTTTGGGTACACCTGAACTCCCTGGGGGAGCCTTTACGCAACCCCACACTCAACAGGACTCTGCGTCTTCACTCTTTCCTAACAACCCTAAACATAACCCTAACCGCAACAAGAAGCTGAACCCGAGTTAGACCCGAAAAAACACGTACGGTGCCACTTTCTGCCATCAAAAAGTGCTCTCAGCGGAAGCCTTTGGGTACACGTGAACTCCCTGGGGGAGCCTTTACGCAACCCCACACTCAACAGGACTCTGCGTCTTCACTCTTTCCTAACAACCCTAAACATAACCCTAACCGCAACAAGAAGCTCAACCCGAGTTAGACCCGAAAAAACACGTACGGTGCCACTTTCTGCCATCAAAAAGTGCTCTCAGCGGAAGCCTTTGGGTACACCTGAACTCCCTGGGGGAGCCTTTACGCAACCCCACACTCAACAGGACTCTGAGTCTTCACTCTTTCCTAACAACCCTAAACATAACCCTAACCGCAACAAGAAGCTGAACCCGAGTTAGACCCGAAAAAACACGTACGGTGCCACTTTCTGCCATCAAAAAGTGCTCTGAGCGGAAGCCTTTGGGTACACCTGAACTCCCTGGGGGAGCCTTTACGCAACCCCACACTCAACAGGACTCTGCGTCTTCACTCTTTCCTAACAACCCTAAACATAACCCTAACCGCAACAAGAAGCTGAACCCGAGTTAGACCCGAAAAAACACGTACGGTGCCACTTTCTGCCATCAAAAAGTGCTCTCAGCGGAAGCCTTTGGGTACACCTGAACTCCCTGGGGGAGCCTTTACGCAACCCCACACTCAACGGGACTCTGCGTCTTCGCTCTTTCCTAACAACCCTAAACATAACCCTAACCGCAACAAGAAGCTGAACCCGAGTTAGACCCGAAAAAACACGTACGGTGCCACTTTCTGCCATCCAAAAGTGCTCTCAGCGGAAGCCTTTGGGTACACCTGAACTCCCTGGGGGAGCCTTTACGCAACCCCACACTCAACAGGACTCTGCGTCTTCACTCTTTCCTAACAACCCTAAACATAACCCTAACCGCAACAAGAAGCTGAACCCGAGTTAGACCCGAAAAAACACGTACGGTGCCACTTTCTGCCATCCAAAAGTGCTCTCAGCGGAAGCCTTTGGGTACACCTGAACTCCCTGGGGGAGCCTTTACGCAACCCCACACTCAACAGGACTCTGCGTCTTCACTCTTTCCTAACAACCCTAAACATAACCCTAACCGCAACAAGAAGCTGAACCCGAGTTAGACCCGAAAAAACACGTACGGTGCCACTTTCTGCCATCAAAAAGTGCTCTCAGCGGAAGCCTTTGGGTACACCTGAACTCCCTGGGGGAGCCTTTACGCAACCCCACACTCAACAGGACTCTGCGTCTTCACTCTTTCCTAACAACCCTAAACATAACCCTAACCGCAACAAGAAGCTGAACCCGAGTTAGACCCGAAAAAACACGTACGGTGCCACTTTCTGCCATCAAAAAGTGCTCTCAGCGGAAGCCTTTGGGTACACCTGAACTCCCTGGGGGAGCCTTTACGCAACCCCACACTCAACAGGACTCTGCGCCTTCACTCTTTCCTAACAACCCTAAACATAACCCTAACCGCAACAAGAAGCTGAACCCGAGTTAGACCCGAAAAAACACGTACGGTGCCACTTTCTGCCATCAAAAAGTGCTCTCAGCGGAAGCCTTTGGGTACACCTGAACTCCCTGGCGGAGCCTTTACGCAACCCCACACTCAACAGGACTCTGCGTCTTCACTCTTTCCTAACAACCCTAAACATAACCCTAACCGCAACAAGAAGCTGAACCCGAGTTAGACCCGAAAAAACACGTACGGTGCCACTTTCTGCCATCAAAAAGTGCTCTCAGCGGAAGCCTTTGGGTACACCTGAACTCCCTGGGGGAGCCTTTACGCAACCCCACACTCAACAGGACTCTGCGTCTTCACTCTTTCCTAACAACCCTAAACATAACCCTAACCGCAACAAGAATCTGAACCCGAGTTAGACCCGAAAAAACACGTACGGTGCCACTTTCTGCCATCCAAAAGTGCTCTCAGCGGAAGCCTTTGGGTACACCTGAACTCCCTGGGGGAGCCTTTACGCAACCCCACACTCAACAGGACTCTGAGTCTTCACTCTTTCCTAACAACCCTAAACATAACCCTAACCGCAACAAGAAGCTGAACCCGAGTTAGACCCGAAAAAACACGTACGGTGCCACTTTCTGCCATCAAAAAGTGCTCTCAGCGGAAGCCTTTGGGTACACCTGAACTCCCTGGGGGAGCCTTTATGCAACCCCACACTCAACAGGACTCTGCGTCTTCACTCTTTCCTAACAACCCTAAACATAACCCTAACCGCAACAAGAAGCTGAACCCGAGTTAGACCCGAAAAAACACGTACGGTGCCACTTTCTGCCATCAAAAAGTGCTCTGAGCGGAAGCCTTTGGGTACACCTGAACTCCCTGGGGGAGCCTTTACGCAACCCCACACTCAACGGGACTCTGCGTCTTCGCTCTTTCCTAACAACCCTAAACATAACCCTAACCGCAACAAGAAGCTGAACCCGAGTTAGACCCGAAAAAACACGTACGGTGCCACTTTCTGCCATCAAAAAGTGCTCTCAGCGGAAGCCTTTGGGTACACCTGAACTCCCTGGGGGAGCCTTTACGCAACCCCACACTCAACAGGACTCTGCGTCTTCACTCTTTCCTAACAACCCTAAACATAACCCTAACCGCAACAAGAAGCTGAACCCGAGTTAGACCCGAAAAAACACGTACGGTGCCACTTTCTGCCATCAAAAAGTGCTCTCAGCGGAAGCCTTTGGGTACACCTGAACTCCCTGGGGGAGCCTTTACGCAACCCCACACTCAACAGGACTCTGCGTCTTCACTCTTTCCTAACAACCCTAAACATAACCCTAACCGCAACAAGAAGCTCAACCCGAGTTAGACCCGAAAAAACACGTACGGTGCCACTTTCTGCCATCAAAAAGTGCTCTCAGCGGAAGCCTTTGGGTACACCTGAACTCCCTGGGGGAGCCTTTACGCAACCCCACACTCAACAGGACTCTGCGTCTTCACTCTTTCCTAACAACCCTGAACATAACCCTAACCGCAACAAGAAGCTGAACCCGAGTTAGACCCGAAAAAACACGTACGGTGCCACTTTCTGCCATCCAAAAGTGCTCTCAGCGGAAGCCTTTGGGTACACCTGAACTCCCTGGGGGAGCCTTTACGCAACCCCACACTCAACAGGACTCTGCGTCTTCACTCTTTCCTAACAACCCTAAACATAACCCTAACCGCAACAAGAAGCTGAACCCGAGTTAGACCCGAAAAAACACGTACGGTGCCACTTTCTGCCATCAAAAAGTGCTCTCAGCGGAAGCCTTTGGGTACACGTGAACTCCCTGGGGGAGCCTTTACGCAACCCCACACTCAACAGGACTCTGCGTCTTCGCTCTTTCCTAACAACCCTAAACATAACCCTAACCGCAACAAGAAGCTGAACCCGAGTTAGACCCGAAAAAACACGTACGGTGACACTTTCTGCCATCCAAAAGTGCTCTCAGCGGAAGCCTTTGGGTACACCTGAACTCCCTGGGGGAGCCTTTACGCAACCCCACACTCAACAGGACTCTGCGTCTTCACTCTTTCCTAACAACCCTAAACATAACCCTAACCGCAACAAGAAGCTGAACCCGAGTTAGACCCGAAAAAACACGTACGGTGCCACTTTCTGCCATCAAAAAGTGCTCTCAGCGGAAGCCTTTGGGTACACCTGAACTCCCTGGGGGAGCCTTTACGCAACCCCACACTCAACATTACTCTGCGTCTTCACTCTTTCCTAACAACCCTGAACATAACCCTAACCGCAACAAGAAGCTGAACCCGAGTTAGACCCGAAAAAACACGTACGGTGCCACTTTCTGCCATCAAAAAGTGCTCTGAGCGGAAGCCTTTGGGTACACCTGAACTCCCTGGGGGAGCCTTTACGCAACCCCACACTCAACAGGACTCTGCGTCTTCACTCTTTCCTAACAACCCTAAACATAACCCTAACCGCAACAAGAAGCTGAACCCGAGTTAGACCCGAAAAAACACGTACGGTGCCACTTTCTGCCATCAAAAAGTGCTCTCAGCGGAAGCCTTTGGGTACACCTGAACTCCCTGGGGGAGCCTTTACGCAACCCCACACTCAACAGGACTCTGCGTCTTCACTCTTTCCTAACAACCCTAAACATAACCCTAACCGCAACAAGAAGCTGAACCCGAGTTAGACCCAAAAAAACACGTACGGTGCCACTTTCTGCCATCAAAAAGTGCTCTCAGCGGAAGCCTTTGGGTACACCTGAACTCCCTGGGGGAGTCTTTACGCAACCCCACACTCAACAGGACTCTGCGTCTTCACTCTTTCCTAACAACCCTAAACATAACCCTAACCGCAACAAGAAGCTGAACCCGACTTAGACCCGAAAAAACACGTACGGTGACACTTTCTGCCATCAAAAAGTGCTCTCAGCGGAAGCCTTTGGGTACACCTGAACTCCCTGGGGGAGCCTTTACGCAACCCCACACTCAACAGGACTCTGCGTCTTCACTCTTTCCTAACAACCCTAAACATAACCCTAACCGCAACAAGAAGCTCAACCCGAGTTAGACCCGAAAAAACACGTACGGTGCCACTTTCTGCCATCAAAAAGTGCTCTCAGCGGAAGCCTTTGGGTACACCTGAACTCCCTGGGGGAGCCTTTACGCAACCCCACACTCAACAGGACTCTGCGTCTTCACTCTTTCCTAACAACCCTAAACATAACCCTAACCACAACAAGAAGCTGAACCCGAGTTAGACCCGAAAAAACACGTACGGTGCCACTTTCTGCCATCAAAAAGTGCTCTCAGCGGAAGCCTTTGGGTACACCTGAACTCCCTGGGGGAGCCTTTACGCAACCCCACACTCAACAGGACTCTGCGTCTTCACTCTTTCCTAACAACCCTAAACATAACCCTAACCGCAACAAGAAGCTGAACCCGAGTTAGACCCGAAAAAACACGTACGGTGCCACTTTCTGCCATCAAAAAGTGCTCTCAGCGGAAGCCTTTGGGTACACGTGAACTCCCTGGGGGAGCCTTTACGCAACCCCACACTCAACAGGACTCTGCGTCTTCACTCTTTCCTAACAACCCTAAACATAACCCTAACCGCAACAAGAAGCTCAACCCGAGTTAGACCCGAAAAAACACGTACGGTGCCACTTTCTGCCATCAAAAAGTGCTCTCAGCGGAAGCCTTTGGGTACACCTGAACTCCCTGGGGGAGCCTTTACGCAACCCCACACTCAACAGGACTCTGCGTCTTCACTCTTTCCTAACAACCCTAAACATAACCCTAACCGCAACAAGAAGCTGAACCCGAGTTAGACCCGAAAAAACACGTACGGTGCCACTTTCTGCCATCAAAAAGTGCTCTGAGCGGAAGCCTTTGGGTACACCTGAACTCCCTGGGGGAGCCTTTACGCAACCCCACACTCAACAGGACTCTGCGTCTTCACTCTTTCCTAACAACCCTAAACATAACCCTAACCGCAACAAGAAGCTGAACCCGAGTTAGACCCGAAAAAACACGTACGGTGCCACTTTCTGCCATCAAAAAGTGCTCTCAGCGGAAGCCTTTGGGTACACCTGAACTCCCTGGGGGAGCCTTTACGCAACCCCACACTCAACGGGACTCTGCGTCTTCGCTCTTTCCTAACAACCCTAAACATAACCCTAACCGCAACAAGAAGCTGAACCCGAGTTAGACCCGAAAAAACACGTACGGTGCCACTTTCTGCCATCCAAAAGTGCTCTCAGCGGAAGCCTTTGGGTACACCTGAACTCCCTGGGGGAGCCTTTACGCAACCCCACACTCAACAGGACTCTGCGTCTTCACTCTTTCCTAACAACCCTAAACATAACCCTAACCGCAACAAGAAGCTGAACCCGAGTTAGACCCGAAAAAACACGTACGGTGCCACTTTCTGCCATCCAAAAGTGCTCTCAGCGGAAGCCTTTGGGTACACCTGAACTCCCTGGGGGAGCCTTTACGCAACCCCACACTCAACAGGACTCTGCGTCTTCACTCTTTCCTAACAACCCTAAACATAACCCTAACCGCAACAAGAAGCTGAACCCGAGTTAGACCCGAAAAAACACGTACGGTGCCACTTTCTGCCATCAAAAAGTGCTCTCAGCGGAAGCCTTTGGGTACACCTGAACTCCCTGGGGGAGCCTTTACGCAACCCCACACTCAACAGGACTCTGCGTCTTCACTCTTTCCTAACAACCCTAAACATAACCCTAACCGCAACAAGAAGCTGAACCCGAGTTAGACCCGAAAAAACACGTACGGTGCCACTTTCTGCCATCAAAAAGTGCTCTCAGCGGAAGCCTTTGGGTACACCTGAACTCCCTGGGGGAGCCTTTACGCAACCCCACACTCAACAGGACTCTGCGCCTTCACTCTTTCCTAACAACCCTAAACATAACCCTAACCGCAACAAGAAGCTGAACCCGAGTTAGACCCGAAAAAACACGTACGGTGCCACTTTCTGCCATCAAAAAGTGCTCTCAGCGGAAGCCTTTGGGTACACCTGAACTCCCTGGCGGAGCCTTTACGCAACCCCACACTCAACAGGACTCTGCGTCTTCACTCTTTCCTAACAACCCTAAACATAACCCTAACCGCAACAAGAAGCTGAACCCGAGTTAGACCCGAAAAAACACGTACGGTGCCACTTTCTGCCATCAAAAAGTGCTCTCAGCGGAAGCCTTTGGGTACACCTGAACTCCCTGGGGGAGCCTTTACGCAACCCCACACTCAACAGGACTCTGCGTCTTCACTCTTTCCTAACAACCCTAAACATAACCCTAACCGCAACAAGAATCTGAACCCGAGTTAGACCCGAAAAAACACGTACGGTGCCACTTTCTGCCATCAAAAAGTGCTCTCAGCGGAAGCCTTTGGGTACACCTGAACTCCCTGGGGGAGCCTTTACGCAACCCCACACTCAACAGGACTCTGAGTCTTCACTCTTTCCTAACAACCCTAAACATAACCCTAACCGCAACAAGAAGCTGAACCCGAGTTAGACCCGAAAAAACACGTACGGTGCCACTTTCTGCCATCAAAAAGTGCTCTCAGCGGAAGCCTTTGGGTACACCTGAACTCCCTGGGGGAGCCTTTATGCAACCCCACACTCAACAGGACTCTGCGTCTTCACTCTTTCCTAACAACCCTAAACATAACCCTAACCGCAACAAGAAGCTGAACCCGAGTTAGACCCGAAAAAACACGTACGGTGCCACTTTCTGCCATCAAAAAGTGCTCTGAGCGGAAGCCTTTGGGTACACCTGAACTCCCTGGGGGAGCCTTTACGCAACCCCACACTCAACGGGACTCTGCGTCTTCGCTCTTTCCTAACAACCCTAAACATAACCCTAACCGCAACAAGAAGCTGAACCCGAGTTAGACCCGAAAAAACACGTACGGTGCCACTTTCTGCCATCAAAAAGTGCTCTCAGCGGAAGCCTTTGGGTACACCTGAACTCCCTGGGGGAGCCTTTACGCAACCCCACACTCAACAGGACTCTGCGTCTTCACTCTTTCCTAACAACCCTAAACATAACCCTAACCGCAACAAGAAGCTGAACCCGAGTTAGACCCGAAAAAACACGTACGGTGCCACTTTCTGCCATCAAAAAGTGCTCTCAGCGGAAGCCTTTGGGTACACCTGAACTCCCTGGGGGAGCCTTTACGCAACCCCACACTCAACAGGACTCTGCGTCTTCACTCTTTCCTAACAACCCTAAACATAACCCTAACCGCAACAAGAAGCTGAACCCGAGTTAGACCCGAAAAAACACGTACGGTGCCACTTTCTGCCATCAAAAAGTGCTCTCAGCGGAAGCCTTTGGGTACACCTGAACTCCCTGGGGGAGCCTTTACGCAACCCCACACTCAACAGGACTCTGCGTCTTCACTCTTTCCTAACAACCCTGAACATAACCCTAACCGCAACAAGAAGCTGAACCCGAGTTAGACCCGAAAAAACACGTACGGTGCCACTTTCTGCCATCCAAAAGTGCTCTCAGCGGAAGCCTTTGGGTACACCTGAACTCCCTGGGGGAGCCTTTACGCAACCCCACACTCAACAGGACTCTGCGTCTTCACTCTTTCCTAACAACCCTAAACATAACCCTAACCGCAACAAGAAGCTCAACCCGAGTTAGACCCGAAAAAACACGTACGGTGCCACTTTCTGCCATCCAAAAGTGCTCTCAGCGGAAGCCTTTGGGTACACCTGAACTCCCTGGGGGAGTCTTTACGCAACCCCACACTCAACAGGACTCTGCGTCTTCACTCTTTCCTAACAACCCTAAACATAACCCTAACCGCAACAAGAAGCTGAACCCGAGTTAGACCCGAAAAAACACGTACGGTGCCACTTTCTGCCATCAAAAAGTGCTCTCAGCGGAAGCCTTTGGGTACACCTGAACTCCCTGGGGGAGCCTTTACGCAACCCCACACTCAACAGGACTCTGCGCCTTCACTCTTTCCTAACAACCCTAAACATAACCCTAACCGCAACAAGAAGCTGAACCCGAGTTAGACCCGAAAAAACACGTACGGTGCCACTTTCTTCCATCCAAAAGTGCTCTCAGCGGAAGCCTTTGGGTACACGTGAACTCCCTGGGGGAGCCTTTACGCAACCCCACACTCAACAGGACTCTGCGTCTTCACTCTTTCCTAACAACCCTAAACATAACCCTAACCGCAACAAGAAGCTGAACCCGAGTTAGACCCGAAAAAACACGTACGGTGCCACTTTCTGCCATCAAAAAGTGCTCTCAGCGGAAGCCTTTGGGTACACCTGAACTCCCTGGCGGAGCCTTTACGCAACCCCACACTCAACAGGACTCTGCGTCTTCGCTCTTTCCTAACAACCCTAAACATAACCCTAACCGCAACAAGAAGCTGAACCCGAGTTAGACCCGAAAAAACACGTACGGTGCCACTTTCTGCCATCAAAAAGTGCTCTCAGCGGAAGCCTTTGGGTACACCTGAACTCCCTGGGGGAGCCTTTACGCAACCCCACACTCAACAGGACTCTGCGCCTTCACTCTTTCCTAACAACCCTAAACATAACCCTAACCGCAACAAGAAGCTGAACCCGAGTTAGACCCGAAAAAACACGTACGGTGCCACTTTCTGCCATCAAAAAGTGCTCTCAGCGGAAGCCTTTGGGTACACCTGAACTCCCTGGCGGAGCCTTTACGCAACCCCACACTCAACAGGACTCTGCGTCTTCACTCTTTCCTAACAACCCTAAACATAACCCTAACCGCAACAAGAAGCTGAACCCGAGTTAGACCCGAAAAAACACGTACGGTGCCACTTTCTGCCATCCAAAAGTGCTCTCAGCGGAAGCCTTTGGGTACACCTGAACTCCCTGGGGGAGCCTTTACGCAACCCCACACTCAACAGGACTCTGAGTCTTCACTCTTTCCTAACAACCCTAAACATAACCCTAACCGCAACAAGAAGCTGAACCCGAGTTAGACCCGAAAAAACACGTACGGTGCCACTTTCTGCCATCAAAAAGTGATCTCAGCGGAAGCCTTTGGGTACACCTGAACTCCCTGGGGGAGCCTTTACGCAACCCCACACTCAACAGGACTCTGCGTCTTCACTCTTTCCTAACAACCCTAAACATAACCCTAACCGCAACAAGAAGCTGAACCCGAGTTAGACCCGAAAAAACACGTACGGTGCCACTTTCTGCCATCAAAAAGTGCTCTCAGCGGAAGCCTTTGGGTACACCTGAACTCCCTGGGGGAGCCTTTATGCAACCCCACACTCAACAGGACTCTGCGTCTTCGCTCTTTCCTAACAACCCTAAACATAACCCTAACCGCAACAAGAAGCTGAACCCGAGTTAGACCCGAAAAAACACGTACGGTGCCACTTTCTGCCATCAAAAAGTGCTCTCAGCGGAAGCCTTTGGGTACACCTGAACTCCCTGGGGGAGCCTTTACGCAACCCCACACTCAACAGGACTCTGCGTCTTCACTCTTTCCTAACAACCCTAAACATAACCCTAACCGCAACAAGAAGCTGAACCCGAGTTAGACCCGAAAAAACACGTACGGTGCCACTTTCTGCCATCAAAAAGTGCTCTCAGCGGAAGCCTTTGGGTACACCTGAACTCCCTGGGGGAGCCTTTACGCAACCCCACACTCAACAGGACTCTGCGTCTTCACTCTTTCCTAACAACCCTAAACATAACCCTAACCGCAACAAGAAGCTGAACCCGAGTTAGACCCGAAAAAACACGTACGGTGCCACTTTCTGCCATCAAAAAGTGCTCTCAGCGGAAGCCTTTGGGTACACCTGAACTCCCTGGGGGAGCCTTTACGCAACCCCACACTCAACAGGACTCTGCGTCTTCACTCTTTCCTAACAACCCTAAACATAACCCTAACCGCAACAAGAAGCTGAACCCGAGTTAGACCCGAAAAAACACGTACGGTGCCACTTTCTGCCATCAAAAAGTGCTCTCAGCGGAAGCCTTTGGGTACACCTGAACTCCCTGGGGGAGCCTTTACGCAACCCCACACTCAACAGGACTCTGCGTCTTCACTCTTTCCTAACAACCCTGAACATAACCCTAACCGCAACAAGAAGCTGAACCCGAGTTAGACCCGAAAAAACACGTACGGTGCCACTTTCTGCCATCCAAAAGTGCTCTCAGCGGAAGCCTTTGGGTACACCTGAACTCCCTGGGGGAGCCTTTACGCAACCCCACACTCAACAGGACTCTGCGTCTTCACTCTTTCCTAACAACCCTAAACATAACCCTAACCGCAACAAGAAGCTGAACCCGAGTTAGACCCGAAAAAACACGTACGGTGCCACTTTCTGCCATCAAAAAGTGCTCTCAGCGGAAGCCTTTGGGTACACCTGAACTCCCTGGGGGAGCCTTTACGCAACCCCACACTCAACAGGACTCTGCGTCTTCACTCTTTCCTAACAACCCTAAACATAACCCTAACCGCAACAAGAAGCTGAACCCGAGTTAGACCCGAAAAAACACGTACGGTGCCACTTTCTGCCATCAAAAAGTGCTCTCAGCGGAAGCCTTTGGGTACACCTGAACTCCCTGGGGGAGTCTTTACGCAACCCCACACTCAACAGGACTCTGCGTCTTCACTCTTTCCTAACAACCCTAAACATAACCCTAACCGCAACAAGAAGCTGAACCCGAGTTAGACCCGAAAAAACACGTACGGTGCCACTTTCTGCCATCAAAAAGTGCTCTCAGCGGAAGCCTTTGGGTACACCTGAACTCCCTGGGGGAGCCTTTACGCAACCCCACACTCAACAGGACTCTGCGTCTTCACTCTTTCCTAACAACCCTAAACATAACCCTAACCGCAACAAGAAGCTGAACCCGAGTTAGACCCGAAAAAACACGTACGGTGCCACTTTCTGCCATCAAAAAGTGCTCTCAGCGGAAGCCTTTGGGTACACCTGAACTCCCTGGGGGAGCCTTTACGCAACCCCACACTCAACAGGACTCTGCGTCTTCACTCTTTCCTAACAACCCTAAACATAACCCTAACCGCAACAAGAAGCTCAACCCGAGTTAGACCCGAAAAAACACGTACGGTGCCACTTTCTGCCATCAAAAAGTGCTCTCAGCGGAAGCCTTTGGGTACACCTGAACTCCCTGGGGGAGCCTTTACGCAACCCCACACTCAACAGGACTCTGCGTCTTCACTCTTTCCTAACAACCCTAAACATAACCCTAACCGGAACAAGAAGCTGAACCCGAGTTAGACCCGAAAAAACACGTACGGTGCCACTTTCTGCCATCAAAAAGTGCTCTCAGCGGAAGCCTTTGGGTACACCTGAACTCCCTGGGGGAGCCTTTACGCAACCCCACACTCAACAGGACTCTGCGTCTTCACTCTTTCCTAACAACCCTAAACATAACCCTAACCGCAACAAGAAGCTGAACCCGAGTTAGACCCGAAAAAACACGTACGGTGCCACTTTCTGCCATCAAAAAGTGCTCTCAGCGGAAGCCTTTGGGTACACCTGAACTCCCTGGGGGAGCCTTTACGCAACCCCACACTCAACAGGACTCTGCGTCTTCACTCTTTCCTAACAACCCTAAACATAACCCTAACCGCAACAAGAAGCTGAACCCGAGTTAGACCCGAAAAAACACGTACGGTGCCACTTTCTGCCATCAAAAAGTGATCTCAGCGGAAGCCTTTGGGTACACCTGAACTCCCTGGGGGAGCCTTTACGCAACCCCACACTCAACAGGACTCTGCGTCTTCACTCTTTCCTAACAACCCTAAACATAACCCTAACCGCAACAAGAAGCTGAACCCGAGTTAGACCCGAAAAAACACGTACGGTGCCACTTTCTGCCATCAAAAAGTGCTCTCAGCGGAAGCCTTTGGGTACACGTGAACTCCCTGGGGGAGCCTTTACGCAACCCCACACTCAACAGGACTCTGCGCCTTCACTCTTTCCTAACAACCCTAAACATAACCCTAACCGCAACAAGAAGCTGAACCCGAGTTAGACCCGAAAAAACACGTACGGTGCCACTTTCTGCCATCAAAAAGTGCTCTCAGCGGAAGCCTTTGGGTACACCTGAACTCCCTGGCGGAGCCTTTACGCAACCCCACACTCAACAGGACTCTGCGTCTTCACTCTTTCCTAACAACCCTAAACATAACCCTAACCGCAACAAGAAGCTGAACCCGAGTTAGACCCGAAAAAACACGTACGGTGCCACTTTCTGCCATCAAAAAGTGCTCTCAGCGGAAGCCTTTGGGTACACCTGAACTCCCTGGGGGAGCCTTTACGCAACCCCACACTCAACAGGACTCTGCGTCTTCACTCTTTCCTAACAACCCTAAACATAACCCTAACCGCAACAAGAAGCTCAACCCGAGTTAGACCCGAAAAAACACGTACGGTGCCACTTTCTGCCATCAAAAAGTGCTCTCAGCGGAAGCCTTTGGGTACACCTGAACTCCCTGGGGGAGCCTTTACGCAACCCCACACTCAACAGGACTCTGCGTCTTCACTCTTTCCTAACAACCCTAAACATAACCCTAACCGCAACAAGAAGCTGAACCCGAGTTAGACCCGAAAAAACACGTACGGTGCCACTTTCTGCCATCAAAAAGTGCTCTCAGCGGAAGCCTTTGGGTACACCTGAACTCCCTGGGGGAGCCTTTACGCAACCCCACACTCAACAGGACTCTGCGTCTTCACTCTTTCCTAACAACCCTGAACATAACCCTAACCGCAACAAGAAGCTCAACCCGAGTTAGACCCGAAAAAACACGTACGGTGCCACTTTCTGCCATCCAAAAGTGCTCTCAGCGGAAGCCTTTGGGTACACCTGAACTCCCTGGGGGAGCCTTTACGCAACCCCACACTCAACAGGACTCTGCGTCTTCACTCTTTCCTAACAACCCTAAACATAACCCTAACCGCAACAAGAAGCTGAACCCGAGTTAGACCCGAAAAAACACGTACGGTGCCACTTTCTGCCATCAAAAAGTGCTCTCAGCGGAAGCCTTTGGGTACACCTGAACTCCCTGGGGGAGCCTTTACGCAACCCCACACTCAACAGGACTCTGCGTCTTCACTCTTTCCTAACAACCCTAAACATAACCCTAACCGCAACTAGAAGCTGAACCCGAGTTAGACCCGAAAAAACACGTACGGTGCCACTTTCTGCCATCCAAAAGTGCTCTCAGCGGAAGCCTTTGGGTACACCTGAACTCCCTGGGGGAGCCTTTACGCAACCCCACACTCAACAGGACTCTGCGTCTTCACTCTTTCCTAACAACCCTAAACATAACCCTAACCGCAACAAGAAGCTGAACCCGAGTTAGACCCGAAAAAACACGTACGGTGCCACTTTCTGCCATCAAAAAGTGCTCTCAGCGGAAGCCTTTGGGTACACCTGAACTCCCTGGGGGAGCCTTTACGCAACCCCACACTCAACAGGACTCTGCGTCTTCACTCTTTCCTAACAACCCTAAACATAACCCTAACCGCAACAAGAAGCTGAACCCGAGTTAGACCCGAAAAAACACGTACGGTGCCACTTTCTGCCATCAAAAAGTGCTCTCAGCGGAAGCCTTTGGGTACACGTGAACTCCCTGGGGGAGCCTTTACGCAACCCCACACTCAACAGGACTCTGCGCCTTCACTCTTTCCTAACAACCCTAAACATAACCCTAACCGCAACAAGAAGCTGAACCCGAGTTAGACCCGAAAAAACACGTACGGTGCCACTTTCTGCCATCAAAAAGTGCTCTCAGCGGAAGCCTTTGGGTACACGTGAACTCCCTGGGGGAGCCTTTACGCAACCCCACACTCAACAGGACTCTGCGCCTTCACTCTTTCCTAACAACCCTAAACATAACCCTAACCGCAACAAGAAGCTGAACCTGAGTTAGACCCGAAAAAACACGTACGGTGCCACTTTCTGCCATCAAAAAGTGCTCTCAGCGGAAGCCTTTGGGTACACCTGAACTCCCTGGCGGAGCCTTTACGCAACCCCACACTCAACAGGACTCTGCGTCTTCACTCTTTCCTAACAACCCTAAACATAACCCTAACCGCAACAAGAAGCTGAACCCGAGTTAGACCCGAAAAAACACGTACGGTGCCACTTTCTGCCATCAAAAAGTGCTCTCAGCGGAAGCCTTTGGGTACACCTGAACTCCCTGGGGGAGCCTTTACGCAACCCCACACTCAACAGGACTCTGCGTCTTCACTCTTTCCTAACAACCCTAAACATAACCCTAACCGCAACAAGAAGCTGAACCCGAGTTAGACCCGAAAAAACACGTACGGTGCCACTTTCTGCCATCAAAAAGTGCTCTCAGCGGAAGCCTTTGGGTACACCTGAACTCCCTGGGGGAGCCTTTACACAACCCCACACTCAACAGGACTCTGCGTCTTCACTCTTTCCTAACAACCCTAAACATAACCCTAACCGCAACAAGAAGCTGAACCCGAGTTAGACCTGAAAAAACACGTACGGTGCCACTTTCTGCCATCCAAAAGTGCTCTCAGCGGAAGCCTTTGGGTACACCTGAACTCCCTGGGGGAGCCTTTACGCAACCCCACACTCAACAGGACTCTGCGTCTTCACTCTTTCCTAACAACCCTAAACATAACCCTAACCGCAACAAGAAGCTCAACCCGAGTTAGACCCGAAAAAACACGTACGGTGCCACTTTCTGCCATCAAAAAGTGCTCTCAGCGGAAGCCTTTGGGTACACGTGAACTCCCTGGGGGAGCCTTTACGCAACCCCACACTCAACAGGACTCTGCGCCTTCACTCTTTCCTAACAACCCTAAACATAACCCTAACCGCAACAAGAAGCTGAACCTGAGTTAGACCCGAAAAAACACGTACGGTGCCACTTTCTGCCATCAAAAAGTGCTCTCAGCGGAAGCCTTTGGGTACACCTGAACTCCCTGGCGGAGCCTTTACGCAACCCCACACTCAACAGGACTCTGCGTCTTCACTCTTTCCTAACAACCCTAAACATAACCCTAACCGCAACAAGAAGCTGAACCCGAGTTAGACCCGAAAAAACACGTACAGTGCCACTTTCTGCCATCAAAAAGTGCTCTCAGCGGAAGCCTTTGGGTACACCTGAACTCCCTGGGGGAGCCTTTACGCAACCCCACACTCAACAGGACTCTGCGTCTTCACTCTTTCCTAACAACCCTAAACATAACCCTAACCGCAACAAGAAGCTGAACCCGAGTTAGACCCGAAAAAACACGTACGGTGCCACTTTCTGCCATCAAAAAGTGCTCTCAGCGGAAGCCTTTGGGTACACCTGAACTCCCTGGGGGAGCCTTTACACAACCCCACACTCAACAGGACTCTGCGTCTTCACTCTTTCCTAACAACCCTAAACATAACCCTAACCGCAACAAGAAGCTGAACCCGAGTTAGACCTGAAAAAACACGTACGGTGCCACTTTCTGCCATCCAAAAGTGCTCTCAGCGGAAGCCTTTGGGTACACCTGAACTCCCTGGGGGAGCCTTTACGCAACCCCACACTCAACAGGACTCTGCGTCTTCACTCTTTCCTAACAACCCTAAACATAACCCTAACCGCAACAAGAAGCTGAACCCGAGTTAGACCCGAAAAAACACGTACGGTGCCACTTTCTGCCATCAAAAAGTGCTCTCAGCGGAAGCCTTTGGGTACACGTGAACTCCCTGGGGGAGCCTTTACGCAACCCCACACTCAACAGGACTCTGCGCCTTCACTCTTTCCTAACAACCCTAAACATAACCCTAACCGCAACAAGAAGCTGAACCCGAGTTAGACCCGAAAAAACACGTACGGTGCCACTTTCTGCCATCAAAAAGTGCTCTCAGCGGAAGCCTTTGGGTACACGTGAACTCCCTGGGGGAGCCTTTACGCAACCCCACACTCAACAGGACTCTGCGCCTTCACTCTTTCCTAACAACCCTAAACATAACCCTAACCGCAACAAGAAGCTGAACCCGAGTTAGACCCGAAAAAACACGTACGGTGCCACTTTCTGCCATCAAAAAGTGCTCTCAGCGGAAGCCTTTGGGTACACCTGAACTCCCTGGCGGAGCCTTTACGCAACCCCACACTCAACAGGACTCTGCGTCTTCACTCTTTCCTAACAACCCTAAACATAACCCTAACCGCAACAAGAAGCTGAACCCGAGTTAGACCCGAAAAAACACGTACGGTGCCACTTTCTGCCATCAAAAAGTGCTCTCAGCGGAAGCCTTTGGGTACACCTGAACTCCCTGGGGGAGCCTTTACGCAACCCCACACTCAACAGGACTCTGCGTCTTCACTCTTTCCTAACAACCCTAAACATAACCCTAACCGCAACAAGAAGCTGAACCCGAGTTAGACCCGAAAAAACACGTACGGTGCCACTTTCTGCCATCAAAAAGTGCTCTCAGCGGAAGCCTTTGGGTACACCTGAACTCCCTGGGGGAGCCTTTACACAACCCCACACTCAACAGGACTCTGCGTCTTCACTCTTTCCTAACAACCCTAAACATAACCCTAACCGCAACAAGAAGCTGAACCCGAGTTAGACCTGAAAAAACACGTACGGTGCCACTTTCTGCCATCCAAAAGTGCTCTCAGCGGAAGCCTTTGGGTACACCTGAACTCCCTGGGGGAGCCTTTACGCAACCCCACACTCAACAGGACTCTGCGTCTTCACTCTTTCCTAACAACCCTAAACATAACCCTAACCGCAACAAGAAGCTGAACCCGAGTTAGACCCGAAAAAACACGTACGGTGCCACTTTCTGCCATCCAAAAGTGCTCTCAGCGGAAGCCTTTGGGTACACCTGAACTCCCTGGGGGAGCCTTTACGCAACCCCACACTCAACAGGACTCTGCGTCTTCACTCTTTCCTAACAACCCTGAACATAACCCTAACCGCAACAAGAAGCTGAACCCGAGTTAGACCCGAAAAAACACGTACGGTGCCACTTTCTGCCATCAAAAAGTGCTCTCAGCGGAAGCCTTTGGGTACACCTGAACTCCCTGGGGGAGCCTTTACGCAACCCCACACTCAACAGGACTCTGCGTCTTCACTCTTTCCTAACAACCCTAAACATAACCCTAACCGCAACAAGAAGCTGAACCCGAGTTAGACCCGAAAAAACACGTACGGTGCCACTTTCTGCCATCAAAAAGTGCTCTCAGCGGAAGCCTTTGGGTACACCTGAAGTCCCTGGGGGAGCCTTTACGCAACCCCACACTCAACAGGACTCTGCGTCTTCACTCTTTCCTAACAACCCTAAACATAACCCTAACCGCAACAAGAAGCTGAACCCGAGTTAGACCCAAAAAAACACGTACGGTGCCACTTTCTGCCATCAAAAAGTGCTCTCAGCGGAAGCCTTTGGGTACACCTGAACTCCCTGGGGGAGTCTTTACGCAACCCCACACTCAACAGGACTCTGCGTCTTCACTCTTTCCTAACAACCCTAAACATAACCCTAACCGCAACAAGAAGCTGAACCCGAGTTAGACCCGAAAAAACACGTACGGTGCCACTTTCTGCCATCAAAAAGTGCTCTCAGCGGAAGCCTTTGGGTACACCTGAACTCCCTGGGGGAGCCTTTACGCAACCCCACACTCAACAGGACTCTGCGTCTTCACTCTTTCCTAACAACCCTAAACATAACCCTAACCACAACAAGAAGCTGAACCCGAGTTAGACCCGAAAAAACACGTACGGTGCCACTTTCTGCCATCAAAAAGTGCTCTCAGCGGAAGCCTTTGGGTACACCTGAACTCCCTGGGGGAGCCTTTACGCAACCCCACACTCAACAGGACTCTGCGTCTTCACTCTTTCCTAACAACCCTAAACATAACCCTAACCGCAACAAGAAGCTGAACCCGAGTTAGACCCGAAAAAACACGTACGGTGCCACTTTCTGCCATCAAAAAGTGCTCTCAGCGGAAGCCTTTGGGTACACCTGAACTCCCTGGGGGAGCCTTTACGCAACCCCACACTCAACAGGACTCTGCGCCTTCACTCTTTCCTAACAACCCTAAACATAACCCTAACCGCAACAAGAAGCTCAACCCGAGTTAGACCCGAAAAAACACGTACGGTGCCACTTTCTGCCATCAAAAAGTGCTCTCAGCGGAAGCCTTTGGGTACACCTGAACTCCCTGGCGGAGCCTTTACGCAACCCCACACTCAACAGGACTCTGCGTCTTCACTCTTTCCTAACAACCCTAAACATAACCCTAACCGCAACAAGAAGCTGAACCCGAGTTAGACCCGAAAAAACACGTACGGTGCCACTTTCTGCCATCAAAAAGTGCTCTCAGCGGAAGCCTTTGGGTACACCTGAACTCCCTGGGGGAGCCTTTACGCAACCCCACACTCAACAGGACTCTGCGTCTTCACTCTTTCCTAACAACCCTAAACATAACCCTAACCGCAACAAGAAGCTCAACCCGAGTTAGACCCGAAAAAACACGTACGGTGCCACTTTCTGCCATCAAAAAGTGCTCTCAGCGGAAGCCTTTGGGTACACCTGAACTCCCTGGGGGAGCCTTTACGCAACCCCACACTCAACAGGACTCTGAGTCTTCACTCTTTCCTAACAACCCTAAACATAACCCTAACCGCAACAAGAAGCTGAACCCGAGTTAGACCCGAAAAAACACGTACGGTGCCACTTTCTGCCATCAAAAAGTGCTCTGAGCGGAAGCCTTTGGGTACACCTGAACTCCCTGGGGGAGCCTTTACGCAACCCCACACTCAACAGGACTCTGCGTCTTCACTCTTTCCTAACAACCCTAAACATAACCCTAACCGCAACAAGAAGCTGAACCCGAGTTAGACCCGAAAAAACACGTACGGTGCCACTTTCTGCCATCAAAAAGTGCTCTCAGCGGAAGCCTTTGGGTACACCTGAACTCCCTGGGGGAGCCTTTACGCAACCCCACACTCAACGGGACTCTGCGTCTTCGCTCTTTCCTAACAACCCTAAACATAACCCTAACCGCAACAAGAAGCTGAACCCGAGTTAGACCCGAAAAAACACGTACGGTGCCACTTTCTGCCATCCAAAAGTGCTCTCAGCGGAAGCCTTTGGGTACACCTGAACTCCCTGGGGGAGCCTTTACGCAACCCCACACTCAACAGGACTCTGCGTCTTCACTCTTTCCTAACAACCCTAAACATAACCCTAACCGCAACAAGAAGCTGAACCCGAGTTAGACCCGAAAAAACACGTACGGTGCCACTTTCTGCCATCAAAAAGTGCTCTCAGCGGAAGCCTTTGGGTACACCTGAACTCCCTGGGGGAGCCTTTACGCAACCCCACACTCAACAGGACTCTGCGTCTTCACTCTTTCCTAACAACCCTAAACATAACCCTAACCGCAACAAGAAGCTGAACCCGAGTTAGACCCGAAAAAACACGTACGGTGCCACTTTCTGCCATCAAAAAGTGCTCTCAGCGGAAGCCTTTGGGTACACCTGAACTCCCTGGGGGAGCCTTTACACAACCCCACACTCAACAGGACTCTGCGTCTTCACTCTTTCCTAACAACCCTAAACATAACCCTAACCGCAACAAGAAGCTGAACCCGAGTTAGACCTGAAAAAACACGTACGGTGCCACTTTCTGCCATCCAAAAGTGCTCTCAGCGGAAGCCTTTGGGTACACCTGAACTCCCTGGGGGAGCCTTTACGCAACCCCACACTCAACAGGACTCTGCGTCTTCACTCTTTCCTAACAACCCTAAACATAACCCTAACCGCAACAAGAAGCTGAACCCGAGTTAGACCCGAAAAAACACGTACGGTGCCACTTTCTGCCATCCAAAAGTGCTCTCAGCGGAAGCCTTTGGGTACACCTGAACTCCCTGGGGGAGCCTTTACGCAACCCCACACTCAACAGGACTCTGCGTCTTCACTCTTTCCTAACAACCCTGAACATAACCCTAACCGCAACAAGAAGCTGAACCCGAGTTAGACCCGAAAAAACACGTACGGTGCCACTTTCTGCCATCAAAAAGTGCTCTCAGCGGAAGCCTTTGGGTACACCTGAACTCCCTGGGGGAGCCTTTACGCAACCCCACACTCAACAGGACTCTGCGTCTTCACTCTTTCCTAACAACCCTAAACATAACCCTAACCGCAACAAGAAGCTGAACCCGAGTTAGACCCGAAAAAACACGTACGGTGCCACTTTCTGCCATCAAAAAGTGCTCTCAGCGGAAGCCTTTGGGTACACCTGAAGTCCCTGGGGGAGCCTTTACGCAACCCCACACTCAACAGGACTCTGCGTCTTCACTCTTTCCTAACAACCCTAAACATAACCCTAACCGCAACAAGAAGCTGAACCCGAGTTAGACCCAAAAAAACACGTACGGTGCCACTTTCTGCCATCAAAAAGTGCTCTCAGCGGAAGCCTTTGGGTACACCTGAACTCCCTGGGGGAGTCTTTACGCAACCCCACACTCAACAGGACTCTGCGTCTTCACTCTTTCCTAACAACCCTAAACATAACCCTAACCGCAACAAGAAGCTGAACCCGAGTTAGACCCGAAAAAACACGTACGGTGCCACTTTCTGCCATCAAAAAGTGCTCTCAGCGGAAGCCTTTGGGTACACCTGAACTCCCTGGGGGAGCCTTTACGCAACCCCACACTCAACAGGACTCTGCGTCTTCACTCTTTCCTAACAACCCTAAACATAACCCTAACCACAACAAGAAGCTGAACCCGAGTTAGACCCGAAAAAACACGTACGGTGCCACTTTCTGCCATCAAAAAGTGCTCTCAGCGGAAGCCTTTGGGTACACCTGAACTCCCTGGGGGAGCCTTTACGCAACCCCACACTCAACAGGACTCTGCGTCTTCACTCTTTCCTAACAACCCTAAACATAACCCTAACCGCAACAAGAAGCTGAACCCGAGTTAGACCCGAAAAAACACGTACGGTGCCACTTTCTGCCATCAAAAAGTGCTCTCAGCGGAAGCCTTTGGGTACACCTGAACTCCCTGGGGGAGCCTTTACGCAACCCCACACTCAACAGGACTCTGCGCCTTCACTCTTTCCTAACAACCCTAAACATAACCCTAACCGCAACAAGAAGCTCAACCCGAGTTAGACCCGAAAAAACACGTACGGTGCCACTTTCTGCCATCAAAAAGTGCTCTCAGCGGAAGCCTTTGGGTACACCTGAACTCCCTGGCGGAGCCTTTACGCAACCCCACACTCAACAGGACTCTGCGTCTTCACTCTTTCCTAACAACCCTAAACATAACCCTAACCGCAACAAGAAGCTGAACCCGAGTTAGACCCGAAAAAACACGTACGGTGCCACTTTCTGCCATCAAAAAGTGCTCTCAGCGGAAGCCTTTGGGTACACCTGAACTCCCTGGGGGAGCCTTTACGCAACCCCACACTCAACAGGACTCTGCGTCTTCACTCTTTCCTAACAACCCTAAACATAACCCTAACCGCAACAAGAAGCTCAACCCGAGTTAGACCCGAAAAAACACGTACGGTGCCACTTTCTGCCATCAAAAAGTGCTCTCAGCGGAAGCCTTTGGGTACACCTGAACTCCCTGGGGGAGCCTTTACGCAACCCCACACTCAACAGGACTCTGAGTCTTCACTCTTTCCTAACAACCCTAAACATAACCCTAACCGCAACAAGAAGCTGAACCCGAGTTAGACCCGAAAAAACACGTACGGTGCCACTTTCTGCCATCAAAAAGTGCTCTGAGCGGAAGCCTTTGGGTACACCTGAACTCCCTGGGGGAGCCTTTACGCAACCCCACACTCAACAGGACTCTGCGTCTTCACTCTTTCCTAACAACCCTAAACATAACCCTAACCGCAACAAGAAGCTGAACCCGAGTTAGACCCGAAAAAACACGTACGGTGCCACTTTCTGCCATCAAAAAGTGCTCTCAGCGGAAGCCTTTGGGTACACCTGAACTCCCTGGGGGAGCCTTTACGCAACCCCACACTCAACGGGACTCTGCGTCTTCGCTCTTTCCTAACAACCCTAAACATAACCCTAACCGCAACAAGAAGCTGAACCCGAGTTAGACCCGAAAAAACACGTACGGTGCCACTTTCTGCCATCAAAAAGTGCTCTCAGCGGAAGCCTTTGGGTACACGTGAACTCCCTGGGGGAGCCTTTACGCAACCCCACACTCAACAGGACTCTGCGTCTTCACTCTTTCCTAACAACCCTAAACATAACCCTAACCGCAACAAGAAGCTGAACCCGAGTTAGACCCGAAAAAACACGTACGGTGCCACTTTCTGCCATCAAAAAGTGCTCTCAGCGGAAGCCTTTGGGTACACCTGAACTCCCTGGGGGAGCCTTTACGCAACCCCACACTCAACAGGACTCTGCGTCTTCACTCTTTCCTAACAACCCTAAACATAACCCTAACCGCAACAAGAAGCTGAACCCGAGTTAGACCCGAAAAAACACGTACGGTGCCACTTTCTGCCATCAAAAAGTGCTCTCAGCGGAAGCCTTTGGGTACACCTGAACTCCCTGGGGGAGCCTTTACGCAACCCCACACTCAACAGGACTCTGCGTCTTCACTCTTTCCTAACAACCCTAAACATAACCCTAACCGCAACAAGAAGCTGAACCCGAGTTAGACCCGAAAAAACACGTACGGTGCCACTTTCTGCCATCCAAAAGTGCTCTCAGCGGAAGCCTTTGGGTACACCTGAACTCCCTGGGGGAGCCTTTACGCAACCCCACACTCAACAGGACTCTGCGTCTTCACTCTTTCCTAACAACCCTAAACATAACCCTAACCGCAACAAGAAGCTGAACCCGAGTTAGACCCGAAAAAACACGTACGGTGCCACTTTCTGCCATCCAAAAGTGCTCTCAGCGGAAGCCTTTGGGTACACCTGAACTCCCTGGGGGAGCCTTTACGCAACCCCACACTCAACAGGACTCTGCGTCTTCACTCTTTCCTAACAACCCTAAACATAACCCTAACCGCAACAAGAAGCTGAACCCGAGTTAGACCCGAAAAAACACGTACGGTGCCACTTTCTGCCATCAAAAAGTGCTCTCAGCGGAAGCCTTTGGGTACACCTGAACTCCCTGGGGGAGCCTTTACGCAACCCCACACTCAACAGGACTCTGCGTCTTCACTCTTTCCTAACAACCCTAAACATAACCCTAACCGCAACAAGAAGCTGAACCCGAGTTAGACCCGAAAAAACACGTACGGTGCCACTTTCTGCCATCAAAAAGTGCTCTCAGCGGAAGCCTTTGGGTACACGTGAACTCCCTGGGGGAGCCTTTACGCAACCCCACACTCAACAGGACTCTGCGCCTTCACTCTTTCCTAACAACCCTAAACATAACCCTAACCGCAACAAGAAGCTGAACCCGAGTTAGACCCGAAAAAACACGTACGGTGCCACTTTCTGCCATCAAAAAGTGCTCTCAGCGGAAGCCTTTGGGTACACCTGAACTCCCTGGGGGAGCCTTTACGCAACCCCACACTCAACAGGACTCTGCGTCTTCACTCTTTCCTAACAACCCTAAACATAACCCTAACCGCAACAAGAAGCTGAACCCGAGTTAGACCCGAAAAAACACGTACGGTGCCACTTTCTGCCATCCAAAAGTGCTCTCAGCGGAAGCCTTTGGGTACACCTGAACTCCCTGGGGGAGCCTTTACGCAACCCCACACTCAACAGGACTCTGCGTCTTCACTCTTTCCTAACAACCCTAAACATAACCCTAACCGCAACAAGAAGCTGAACCCGAGTTAGACCCGAAAAAACACGTACGGTGCCACTTTCTGCCATCAAAAAGTGCTCTCAGCGGAAGCCTTTGGGTACACGTGAACTCCCTGGGGGAGCCTTTACGCAACCCCACACTCAACAGGACTCTGCGTCTTCACTCTTTCCTAACAACCCTAAACATAACCCTAACCGCAACAAGAAGCTGAACCCGAGTTAGACCCGAAAAAACACGTACGGTGCCACTTTCTGCCATCAAAAAGTGCTCTCAGCGGAAGCCTTTGGGTACACCTGAACTCCCTGGGGGAGCCTTTACGCAACCCCACACTCAACAGGACTCTGCGTCTTCACTCTTTCCTAACAACCCTGAACATAACCCTAACCGCAACAAGAAGCTGAACCCGAGTTAGACCCGAAAAAACACGTACGGTGCCACTTTCTGCCATCCAAAAGTGCTCTCAGCGGAAGCCTTTGGGTACACCTGAACTCCCTGGGGGAGCCTTTACGCAACCCCACACTCAACAGGACTCTGCGTCTTCACTCTTTCCTAACAACCCTAAACATAACCCTAACCGCAACAAGAAGCTGAACCCGAGTTAGACCCGAAAAAACACGTACGGTGCCACTTTCTGCCATCAAAAAGTGCTCTCAGCGGAATCCTTTGGGTACACCTGAACTCCCTGGGGGAGCCTTTACGCAACCCCACACTCAACAGGACTCTGCGTCTTCACTCTTTCCTAACAACCCTAAACATAACCCTAACCGCAACAAGAAGCTGAACCCGAGTTAGACCCGAAAAAACACGTACGGTGCCACTTTCTGCCATCAAAAAGTGCTCTCAGCGGAAGCCTTTGGGTACACCTGAACTCCCTGGGGGAGCCTTTACGCAACCCCACACTCAACAGGACTCTGCGCCTTCACTCTTTCCTAACAACCCTAAACATAACCCTAACCGCAACAAGAAGCTGAACCCGAGTTAGACCCGAAAAAACACGTACGGTGCCACTTTCTTCCATCAAAAAGTGCTCTCAGCGGAAGCCTTTGGGTACACGTGAACTCCCTGGGGGAGCCTTTACGCAACCCCACACTCAACAGGACTCTGCGTCTTCACTCTTTCCTAACAACCCTAAACATAACCCTAACCGCAACAAGAAGCTGAACCCGAGTTAGACCCGAAACAACACGTACGGTGCCACTTTCTGCCATCAAAAAGTGCTCTCAGCGGAAGCCTTTGGGTACACCTGAACTCCCTGGCGGAGCCTTTACGCAACCCCACACTCAACAGGACTCTGCGTCTTCACTCTTTCCTAACAACCCTAAACATAACCCTAACCGCAACAAGAAGCTGAACCCGAGTTAGACCCGAAAAAACACGTACGGTGCCACTTTCTGCCATCAAAAAGTGCTCTCAGCGGAAGCCTTTGGGTACACCTGAACTCCCTGGGGGAGCCTTTACGCAACCCCACACTCAACAGGACTCTGCGTCTTCGCTCTTTCCTAACAACCCTAAACATAACCCTAACCGCAACAAGAAGCTGAACCCGAGTTAGACCCGAAAAAACACGTACGGTGCCACTTTCTGCCATCAAAAAGTGCTCTCAGCGGAAGCCTTTGGGTACACGTGAACTCCCTGGGGGAGCCTTTACGCAACCCCACACTCAACAGGACTCTGCGCCTTCACTCTTTCCTAACAACCCTAAACATAACCCTAACCGCAACAAGAAGCTGAACCCGAGTTAGACCCGAAAAAACACGTACGGTGCCACTTTCTGCCATCAAAAAGTGCTCTCAGCGGAAGCCTTTGGGTACACGTGAACTCCCTGGGGGAGCCTTTACGCAACCCCACACTCAACAGGACTCTGCGCCTTCACTCTTTCCTAACAACCCTAAACATAACCCTAACCGCAACAAGAAGCTGAACCCGAGTTAGACCCGAAAAAACACGTACGGTGCCACTTTCTGCCATCAAAAAGTGCTCTCAGCGGAAGCCTTTGGGTACACCTGAACTCCCTGGCGGAGCCTTTACGCAACCCCACACTCAACAGGACTCTGCGTCTTCACTCTTTCCTAACAACCCTAAACATAACCCTAACCGCAACAAGAAGCTGAACCCGAGTTAGACCCGAAAAAACACGTACGGTGCCACTTTCTGCCATCAAAAAGTGCTCTCAGCGGAAGCCTTTGGGTACACCTGAACTCCCTGGGGGAGCCTTTACGCAACCCCACACTCAACAGGACTCTGAGTCTTCACTCTTTCCTAACAACCCTAAACATAACCCTAACCGCAACAAGAAGCTGAACCCGAGTTAGACCCGAAAAAACACGTACGGTGCCACTTTCTGCCATCAAAAAGTGATCTCAGCGGAAGCCTTTGGGTACACCTGAACTCCCTGGGGGAGCCTTTACGCAACCCCACACTCAACAGGACTCTGCGTCTTCACTCTTTCCTAACAACCCTAAACATAACCCTAACCGCAACAAGAAGCTGAACCCGAGTTAGACCCGAAAAAACACGTACGGTGCCACTTTCTGCCATCAAAAAGTGCTCTCAGCGGAAGCCTTTGGGTACACCTGAACTCCCTGGGGGAGCCTTTATGCAACCCCACACTCAACAGGACTCTGCGTCTTCGCTCTTTCCTAACAACCCTAAACATAACCCTAACCGCAACAAGAAGCTGAACCCGAGTTAGACCCGAAAAAACACGTACGGTGCCACTTTCTGCCATCAAAAAGTGCTCTCAGCGGAAGCCTTTGGGTACACCTGAACTCCCTGGGGGAGCCTTTACGCAACCCCACACTCAACAGGACTCTGCGTCTTCACTCTTTCCTAACAACCCTAAACATAACCCTAACCGCAACAAGAAGCTGAACCCGAGTTAGACCCGAAAAAACACGTACGGTGCCACTTTCTGCCATCAAAAAGTGCTCTCAGCGGAAGCCTTTGGGTACACCTGAACTCCCTGGGGGAGCCTTTACGCAACCCCACACTCAACAGGACTCTGCGTCTTCACTCTTTCCTAACAACCCTAAACATAACCCTAACCGCAACAAGAAGCTCAACCCGAGTTAGACCCGAAAAAACACGTACGGTGCCACTTTCTGCCATCAAAAAGTGCTCTCAGCGGAAGCCTTTGGGTACACCTGAACTCCCTGGGGGAGCCTTTACGCAACCCCACACTCAACAGGACTCTGCGTCTTCACTCTTTCCTAACAACCCTAAACATAACCCTAACCGCAACAAGAAGCTGAACCCGAGTTAGACCCGAAAAAACACGTACGGTGCCACTTTCTGCCATCAAAAAGTGCTCTCAGCGGAAGCCTTTGGGTACACCTGAACTCCCTGGGGGAGCCTTTACGCAACCCCACACTCAACAGGACTCTGCGTCTTCACTCTTTCCTAACAACCCTGAACATAACCCTAACCGCAACAAGAAGCTGAACCCGAGTTAGACCCGAAAAAACACGTACGGTGCCACTTTCTGCCATCCAAAAGTGCTCTCAGCGGAAGCCTTTGGGTACACCTGAACTCCCTGGGGGAGCCTTTACGCAACCCCACACTCAACAGGACTCTGCGTCTTCACTCTTTCCTAACAACCCTAAACATAACCCTAACCGCAACAAGAAGCTGAACCCGAGTTAGACCCGAAAAAACACGTACGGTGCCACTTTCTGCCATCAAAAAGTGCTCTCAGCGGAAGCCTTTGGGTACACCTGAACTCCCTGGGGGAGCCTTTACGCAACCCCACACTCAACAGGACTCTGCGTCTTCACTCTTTCCTAACAACCCTAAACATAACCCTAACCGCAACAAGAAGCTGAACCCGAGTTAGACCCGAAAAAACACGTACGGTGCCACTTTCTGCCATCAAAAAGTGCTCTCAGCGGAAGCCTTTGGGTACACCTGAACTCCCTGGGGGAGTCTTTACGCAACCCCACACTCAACAGGACTCTGCGTCTTCACTCTTTCCTAACAACCCTAAACATAACCCTAACCGCAACAAGAAGCTGAACCCGAGTTAGACCCGAAAAAACACGTACGGTGCCACTTTCTGCCATCAAAAAGTGCTCTCAGCGGAAGCCTTTGGGTACACCTGAACTCCCTGGGGGAGCCTTTACGCAACCCCACACTCAACAGGACTCTGCGTCTTCACTCTTTCCTAACAACCCTAAACATAACCCTAACCGCAACAAGAAGCTCAACCCGAGTTAGACCCGAAAAAACACGTACGGTGCCACTTTCTGCCATCAAAAAGTGCTCTCAGCGGAAGCCTTTGGGTACACCTGAACTCCCTGGGGGAGCCTTTACGCAACCCCACACTCAACAGGACTCTGCGTCTTCACTCTTTCCTAACAACCCTAAACATAACCCTAACCGCAACAAGAAGCTGAACCCGAGTTAGACCCGAAAAAACACGTACGGTGCCACTTTCTGCCATCAAAAAGTGCTCTCAGCGGAAGCCTTTGGGTACACCTGAACTCCCTGGGGGAGCCTTTACGCAACCCCACACTCAACAGGACTCTGCGTCTTCACTCTTTCCTAACAACCCTAAACATAACCCTAACCGCAACAAGAAGCTGAACCCGAGTTAGACCCGAAAAAACACGTACGGTGCCACTTTCTGCCATCAAAAAGTGCTCTCAGCGGAAGCCTTTGGGTACACCTGAACTCCCTGGGGGAGCCTTTACGCAACCCCACACTCAACAGGACTCTGCGTCTTCACTCTTTCCTAACAACCCTAAACATAACCCTAACCGCAACAAGAAGCTGAACCCGAGTTAGACCCGAAAAAACACGTACGGTGCCACTTTCTGCCATCAAAAAGTGATCTCAGCGGAAGCCTTTGGGTACACCTGAACTCCCTGGGGGAGCCTTTACGCAACCCCACACTCAACAGGACTCTGCGTCTTCACTCTTTCCTAACAACCCTAAACATAACCCTAACCGCAACAAGAAGCTGAACCCGAGTTAGACCCGAAAAAACACGTACGGTGCCACTTTCTGCCATCAAAAAGTGCTCTCAGCGGAAGCCTTTGGGTACACCTGAACTCCCTGGGGGAGCCTTTACGCAACCCCACACTCAACAGGACTCTGCGCCTTCACTCTTTCCTAACAACCCTAAACATAACCCTAACCGCAACAAGAAGCTGAACCCGAGTTAGACCCGAAAAAACACGTACGGTGCCACTTTCTGCCATCAAAAAGTGCTCTCAGCGGAAGCCTTTGGGTACACCTGAACTCCCTGGCGGAGCCTTTACGCAACCCCACACTCAACAGGACTCTGCGTCTTCACTCTTTCCTAACAACCCTAAACATAACCCTAACCGCAACAAGAAGCTGAACCCGAGTTAGACCCGAAAAAACACGTACGGTGCCACTTTCTGCCATCCAAAAGTGCTCTCAGCGGAAGCCTTTGGGTACACCTGAACTCCCTGGGGGAGCCTTTACGCAACCCCACACTCAACAGGACTCTGCGTCTTCACTCTTTCCTAACAACCCTAAACATAACCCTAACCGCAACAAGAAGCTGAACCCGAGTTAGACCCGAAAAAACACGTACGGTGCCACTTTCTGCCATCAAAAAGTGCTCTCAGCGGAAGCCTTTGGGTACACCTGAACTCCCTGGGGGAGCCTTTACGCAACCCCACACTCAACAGGACTCTGCGTCTTCACTCTTTCCTAACAACCCTGAACATAACCCTAACCGCAACAAGAAGCTCAACCCGAGTTAGACCCGAAAAAACACGTACGGTGCCACTTTCTGCCATCCAAAAGTGCTCTCAGCGGAAGCCTTTGGGTACACCTGAACTCCCTGGGGGAGCCTTTACGCAACCCCACACTCAACAGGACTCTGCGTCTTCACTCTTTCCTAACAACCCTAAACATAACCCTAACCGCAACAAGAAGCTGAACCCGAGTTAGACCCGAAAAAACACGTACGGTGCCACTTTCTGCCATCAAAAAGTGCTCTCAGCGGAAGCCTTTGGGTACACCTGAACTCCCTGGGGGAGCCTTTACGCAACCCCACACTCAACAGGACTCTGCGTCTTCACTCTTTCCTAACAACCCTAAACATAACCCTAACCGCAACTAGAAGCTGAACCCGAGTTAGACCCGAAAAAACACGTACGGTGCCACTTTCTGCCATCCAAAAGTGCTCTCAGCGGAAGCCTTTGGGTACACCTGAACTCCCTGGGGGAGCCTTTACGCAACCCCACACTCAACAGGACTCTGCGTCTTCACTCTTTCCTAACAACCCTAAACATAACCCTAACCGCAACAAGAAGCTGAACCCGAGTTAGACCCGAAAAAACACGTACGGTGCCACTTTCTGCCATCAAAAAGTGCTCTCAGCGGAAGCCTTTGGGTACACCTGAACTCCCTGGGGGAGCCTTTACGCAACCCCACACTCAACAGGACTCTGCGTCTTCACTCTTTCCTAACAACCCTAAACATAACCCTAACCGCAACAAGAAGCTGAACCCGAGTTAGACCCGAAAAAACACGTACGGTGCCACTTTCTGCCATCAAAAAGTGCTCTCAGCGGAAGCCTTTGGGTACACGTGAACTCCCTGGGGGAGCCTTTACGCAACCCCACACTCAACAGGACTCTGCGCCTTCACTCTTTCCTAACAACCCTAAACATAACCCTAACCGCAACAAGAAGCTGAACCCGAGTTAGACCCGAAAAAACACGTACGGTGCCACTTTCTGCCATCAAAAAGTGCTCTCAGCGGAAGCCTTTGGGTACACGTGAACTCCCTGGGGGAGCCTTTACGCAACCCCACACTCAACAGGACTCTGCGCCTTCACTCTTTCCTAACAACCCTAAACATAACCCTAACCGCAACAAGAAGCTGAACCCGAGTTAGACCCGAAAAAACACGTACGGTGCCACTTTCTGCCATCAAAAAGTGCTCTCAGCGGAAGCCTTTGGGTACACCTGAACTCCCTGGCGGAGCCTTTACGCAACCCCACACTCAACAGGACTCTGCGTCTTCACTCTTTCCTAACAACCCTAAACATAACCCTAACCGCAACAAGAAGCTGAACCCGAGTTAGACCCGAAAAAACACGTACGGTGCCACTTTCTGCCATCAAAAAGTGCTCTCAGCGGAAGCCTTTGGGTACACCTGAACTCCCTGGGGGAGCCTTTACGCAACCCCACACTCAACAGGACTCTGCGTCTTCACTCTTTCCTAACAACCCTAAACATAACCCTAACCGCAACAAGAAGCTGAACCCGAGTTAGACCCGAAAAAACACGTACGGTGCCACTTTCTGCCATCAAAAAGTGCTCTCAGCGGAAGCCTTTGGGTACACCTGAACTCCCTGGGGGAGCCTTTACGCAACCCCACACTCAACAGGACTCTGCGTCTTCACTCTTTCCTAACAACCCTAAACATAACCCTAACCGCAACAAGAAGCTGAACCCGAGTTAGACCCGAAAAAACACGTACGGTGCCACTTTCTGCCATCAAAAAGTGCTCTCAGCGGAAGCCTTTGGGTACACCTGAACTCCCTGGGGGAGCCTTTACGCAACCCCACACTCAACAGGACTCTGCGTCTTCACTCTTTCCTAACAACCCTAAACATAACCCTAACCGCAACAAGAAGCTGAACCCGAGTTAGACCCGAAAAAACACGTACGGTGCCACTTTCTGCCATCAAAAAGTGCTCTCAGCGGAAGCCTTTGGGTACACCTGAACTCCCTGGGGGAGCCTTTACGCAACCCCACACTCAACAGGACTCTGCGTCTTCACTCTTTCCTAACAACCCTGAACATAACCCTAACCGCAACAAGAAGCTGAACCCGAGTTAGACCCGAAAAAACACGTACGGTGCCACTTTCTGCCATCCAAAAGTGCTCTCAGCGGAAGCCTTTGGGTACACCTGAACTCCCTGGGGGAGGTTTTACGCAACCCCGCACTCAACAGGACTCTGCGTCTTCACTCTTTCCTAACAACCCTAAACATAACCCTAACCGCAACAAGAAGCTGAACCCGAGTTAGACCCGAAAAAACACGTACGGTGCCACTTTCTGCCATCAAAAAGTGCTCTCAGCGGAAGCCTTTGGGTACACCTGAACTCCCTGGGGGAGTCTTTACGCAACCCCACACTCAACAGGACTCTGCGTCTTCACTCTTTCCTAACAACCCTAAACATAACCCTAACCGCAACAAGAAGCTGAACCCGAGTTAGACCCGAAAAAACACGTACGGTGCCACTTTCTGCCATCAAAAAGTGCTCTCAGCGGAAGCCTTTGGGTACACCTGAACTCCCTGGGGGAGCCTTTACGCAACCCCACACTCAACAGGACTCTGCGTCTTCACTCTTTCCTAACAACCCTAAACATAACCCTAACCGCAACAAGAAGCTCAACCCGAGTTAGACCCGAAAAAACACGTACGGTGCCACTTTCTGCCATCAAAAAGTGCTCTCAGCGGAAGCCTTTGGGTACACCTGAACTCCCTGGGGGAGCCTTTACGCAACCCCACACTCAACAGGACTCTGCGTCTTCACTCTTTCCTAACAACCCTAAACATAACCCTAACCGCAACAAGAAGCTGAACCCGAGTTAGACCCGAAAAAACACGTACGGTGCCACTTTCTGCCATCAAAAAGTGCTCTCAGCGGAAGCCTTTGGGTACACCTGAACTCCCTGGGGGAGCCTTTACGCAACCCCACACTCAACAGGACTCTGCGTCTTCACTCTTTCCTAACAACCCTAAACATAACCCTAACCGCAACAAGAAGCTGAACCCGAGTTAGACCCGAAAAAACACGTACGGTGCCACTTTCTGCCATCAAAAAGTGCTCTCAGCGGAAGCCTTTGGGTACACCTGAACTCCCTGGGGGAGCCTTTACGCAACCCCACACTCAACAGGACTCTGCGTCTTCACTCTTTCCTAACAACCCTAAACATAACCCTAACCGCAACAAGAAGCTCAACCCGAGTTAGACCCGAAAAAACACGTACGGTGCCACTTTCTGCCATCAAAAAGTGATCTCAGCGGAAGCCTTAGGGTACACCTGAACTCCCTGGGGGAGCCTTTACGCAACCCCACACTCAACAGGACTCTGCGTCTTCACTCTTTCCTAACAACCCTAAACATAACCCTAACCGCAACAAGAAGCTGAACCCGAGTTAGACCCGAAAAAACACGTACGGTGCCACTTTCTGCCATCAAAAAGTGCTCTCAGCGGAAGCCTTTGGGTACACCTGAACTCCCTGGGGGAGCCTTTACGCAACCCCACACTCAACAGGACTCTGCGTCTTCGCTCTTTCCTAACAACCCTAAACATAACCCTAACCGCAACAAGAAGCTGAACCCGAGTTAGACCCGAAAAAACACGTACGGTGCCACTTTCTGCCATCAAAAAGTGCTCTCAGCGGAAGCCTTTGGGTACACCTGAACTCCCTGGGGGAGCCTTTACGCAACCCCACACTCAACAGGACTCTGCGTCTTCACTCTTTCCTAACAACCCTAAACATAACCCTAACCGCAACAAGAAGCTGAACCCGAGTTAGACCCGAAAAAACACGTACGGTGCCACTTTCTGCCATCAAAAAGTGCTCTCAGCGGAAGCCTTTGGGTACACCTGAACTCCCTGGGGGAGCCTTTACGCAACCTCACACTCAACAGGACTCTGCGTCTTCACTCTTTCCTAACAACCCTAAACATAACCCTAACCGCAACAAGAAGCTGAACCCGAGTTAGACCCGAAAAAACACGTACGGTGCCACTTTCTGCCATCAAAAAGTGCTCTCAGCGGAAGCCTTTGGGTACACCTGAACTCCCTGGGGGAGCCTTTACGCAACCCCGCACTCAACAGGACTCTGCGTCTTCACTCTTTCCTAACAACCCTAAACATAACCCTAACCGCAACAAGAAGCTGAACCCGAGTTAGACCCGAAAAAACACGTACGGTGCCACTTTCTGCCATCAAAAAGTGCTCTCAGCGGAAGCCTTTGGGTACACCTGAACTCCCTGGGGGAGCCTTTACGCAACCCCACACTCAACAGGACTCTGCGTCTTCACTCTTTCCTAACAACCGTAAACATAACCCTAACAGGAACAAGAAGCTCAACCCGAGTTAGACCCGAAAAAACACGTACGGTGCATCTTTCTGCCATCAAAAAGTGCTCTCAGCGGAAGCCTTTGGGTACACCTGAACTCCCTCGGGGAGCCTTTACACAACCCCACACTCAACAGGACTCTGCGTCTTCACTCTTTCCTAACAACCCTAAACATAACCCTAACCGCAACAAGAAGCTGAACCCGAGTTAGACCCGAAAAAACACGTACGGTGCCACTTTCTGCCATCAAAAAGTGCTCTCAGCGGAAGCCTTTGGGTACACCTGAACTCCCTGGGGGAGCCTTTACGCAACCCCACACTCAACAGGACTCTGCGTCTTCACTCTTTCCTAACAACCCTAAACATAACCCTAACCGGAACAAGAAGCTCAACCCGAGTTAGACCCGAAAAAACACGTACGGTGCCACTTTCTGCCATCAAAAAGTGCTCTCAGCGGAAGCCTTTGGGTACACTTGAACTCCCTGGGGGAGCCTTTACGCAACCCCACACTCAACAGGACTCTGCGTCTTCACTCTTTCCTAACAACCCTAAACATAACCCTAACCGCAACAAGAAGCTGAACCCGAGTTAGACCCGAAAAAACACGTACGGTGCCACTTTCTGCCATCAAAAAGTGCTCTCAGCGGAAGCCTTTGGGTACACCTGAACTCCCTGGGGGAGCCTTTACGCAACCCCACACTCAACAGGACTCTGCGTCTTCACTCTTTCCTAACAACCCTAAACATAACCCTAACCGCAACAAGAAGCTGAACCCGAGTTAGACCCGAAAAAACACGTACGGTGCCACTTTCTGCCATCAAAAAGTGCTCTCAGCGGAAGCCTTTGGGTACACCTGAACTCCCTGGGGGAGCCTTTACGCAACCCCACACTCAACAGGACTCTGCGTCTTCACTCTTTCCTAACAACCCTAAACATAACCCTAACCGCAACAAGAAGCTGAACCCGAGTTAGACCCGAAAAAACACGTACGGTGCCACTTTTTGCCATCAAAAAGTGCTCTCAGCGGAAGCCTTTGGGTACACCTGAACTCCCTGGGGGAGCCTTTACGCAACCCCACACTCAACAGGACTCTGCGTCTTCACTCTTTCCTAACAACCCTAAACATAACCCTAACCGCAACAAGAAGCTGAACCCGAGTTAGACCCGAAAAAACACGTACGGTGCCACTTTCTGCCATCCAAAAGTGCTCTCAGCGGAAGCCTTTGGGTACACCTGAACTCCCTGGGGGAGCATTTACGCAACCCCACACTCAACAGGACTCTGCGTCTTCACTCTTTCCTAACAACCCTAAACATAACCCTAACCGCAACAAGAAGCTGAACCCGAGTTAGACCCGAAATAACACGTACGGTGCCACTTTCTGCCATCAAAAAGTGCTCTCAGCGGAAGCCTTTGGGAACACCTGAACTCCCTGGGGGAGCCTTTACGCAACCCCACACTCAACAGGACTCTGCGTCTTCACTCTTTCCTAACAACCCTAAACATAAGCCTAACCGGAACAAGAAGCTCAACCCCGAGTTAGACCCGAAAAAACACGTACGGTGCCACTTTCTGCCATCAAAAAGTGCTCTCAGCGGAAGCCTTTGGGTACACGTGAACTCCCTGGGGGAGCCTTTACGCAACCCCACACTCAACAGGACTCTGCGTCTTCACTCTTTCCTAACAACCCTAAACATAACCCTAACCGCAACAAGAAGCTGAACCCGAGTTAGACCCGAAAAAACACGTACGGTGCCACTTTCTGCCATCCAAAAAGTGATCTCAGCGGAAGCCTTTGGGTACACCTGAACTCCCTGGGGGAGCCTTTACGCAACCCCACACTCAACAGGACTCTGCGTCTTCACTCTTTCCTAACAACCCTAAACATAACCCTAACCGCAACAAGAAGCTCAACCCGAGTTAGACCCGAAAAAACACGTACGGTGCCACTTTCTGCCATCAAAAAGTGCTCTCAGCGGAAGCCTTTGGGTACACCTGAACTCCCTGGGGAGCCTTTACGCAACCCCACACTCAACAGGACTCTGCGTCTTCACTCTTCCTAACAACCCTAAACATAACCCTAACCGCAACAAGAAGCTGAACCCGAGTTAGACCCGAAAAAACACGTACGGTGCCACTTTCTGCCATCAAAAAGTGCTCTCAGCGGAAGCCTTTGGGTACACCTGAACTCCCCTGGGGGAGCCTTTACGCAACCCCACACTCAACAGGACTCTGCGTCTTCACTCTTTCCTAACAACCCTAAACATAACCCTAACACGCAACAAGAAGCTGAACCCGAGTTAGACCCGAAAAAACACGTACGGTGCCACTTTCTGCCATCAAAAAGTGCTCTCAGCGGAAGCCTTTGGGTACACCTGAACTCCCTGGGGGAGCCTTTACGCAACCCCACACTCAACAGGACTCTGCGTCTTCACTCTTTCCTAACAACCCTAAACATAACCCTAACCGCAACAAGAAGCTGAACCCGAGTTAGACCCGAAAAAACACGTACGGTGCCACTTTCTGCCGTCAAAAAGTGCTCTCAGCGGAAGCCTTTGGGTACACCTGAACTCCCTGGGGGAGCCTTTACGCAACCCCACACTCAACAGGACTCTGCGTCTTCACTCTTTCCTAACAACCCTAAACATAACCCTAACCACAACAAGAAGCTGAACCCGAGTTAGACCCGAAAAAACACGTACGGTGCCACTTTCTGCCATCAAAAAGTGCTCTCAGCGGAAGCCTTTGGGTACACCTGAACTCCCTGGGGGAGCCTTTACGCAACCCCACACTCAACAGGACTCTGCGTCTTCACTCTTTCCTAACAACCCTAAACATAACCCTAACCGCAACAAGAAGCTCAACCCGAGTTAGACCCGAAAAAACACGTACGGTGCCACTTTCTGCCATCAAAAAGTGCTCTCAGCGGAAGCCTTTGGGTACACCTGAACTCCCTGGGGGAGCCTTTACGCAACCCCACACTCAACAGGACTCTGCGTCTTCACTCTTTCCTAACAACCCTAAACATAACACTAACCGGAACAAGAAGCTCAACCCGAGTTAGACCCGAAAAAACACGTACGGTGCCACTTTCTGCCATCAAAAAGTGCTCTCAGCGGAAGCCTTTGGGTACACCTGAACTCCCTGGCGGAGCCTTTACGCAACCCCACACTCAACAGGACTCTGCGTCTTCACTCTTTCCTAACAACCCTAAACATAACCCTAACCGGAACAAGAAGCTGAACCCGAGTTACACCCGAAAAAACACTTACGGTGCCACTTTCTGCCATCAAAAAGTGCTCTCAGCGGAAGCCTTTGGGTACACCTGAACTCCCTGGGGGAGCCTTTACGCAACCCCACACTCAACAGGACTCTGAGTCTTCACTCTTTCCTAACAACCCTAAACATAACCCTAACCGCAACAAGAAGCTGAACCCGAGTTAGACCCGAAAAAACACGTACGGTGCCACTTTCTGCCATCCAAAAGTGCTCTCAGCGGAAGCCTTTGGGTACACCTGAACTCCCTGGGGGAGCCTTTACGCAACCCCACACTCAACAGGACTCTGCGTCTTCACTCTTTCCTAACAACCCTAAACATAACCCTAACCGCAACAAGAAGCTGAACCCGAGTTAGACCCGAAAAAACACGTACGGTGCCACTTTCTGCCATCCAAAAGTGCTCTCAGCGGAAGCCTTTGGGTACACCTGAACTCCCTGGGGGAGCCTTTACGCAACCCCACACTCAACAGGACTCTGCGTCTTCACTCTTTCCTAACAACCCTAAACATAACCCTAACCGCAACAAGAAGCTCAACCCGAGTTAGACCCGAAAAAACACGTACGGTGCCACTTTCTGCCATCAAAAAGTGCTCTCAGCGGAAGCCTTTGGGTACACCTGAACTCCCTGGGGGAGCCTTTACGCAACCCCACACTCAACAGGACTCTGCGTCTTCACTCTTTCCTAACAACCCTAAACATAACCCTAACCGCAACAAGAAGCTGAACCCGAGTTAGACCCGAAAAAACACGTACGGTGCCACTTTCTGCCATCCAAAAGTGCTCTCAGCGGAAGCCTTTGGGTACACCTGAACTCCCTGGGGGAGCCTTTACGCAACCCCACACTCAACAGGACTCTGCGTCTTCACTCTTTCCTAACAACCCTAAACATAACCCTAACCGCAACAAGAAGCTGAACCCGAGTTAGACCCGAAAAAACACGTACGGTGCCACTTTCTGCCATCAAAAAGTGCTCTCAGCGGAAGCCTTTGGGTACACCTGAACTCCCTGGGGGAGCCTTTACGCAACCCCACACTCAACAGGACTCTGCGTCTTCACTCTTTCCTAACAACCCTAAACATAACCCTAACCGCAACAAGAAGCTGAACCCGAGTTAGACCCAAAAAAACACGTACGGTGCCACTTTCTGCCATCCAAAAGTGCTCTCAGCGGAAGCCTTTGGGTACACCTGAACTCCCTGGGGGAGCCTTTACGCAACCCCACACTCAACAGGACTCTGCGTCTTCACTCTTTCCTAACAACCCTAAACATAACCCTAACCGCAACAAGAAGCTCAACCCGAGTTAGACCCGAAAAAACACGTACGGTGCCACTTTCTGCCATCCAAAAGTGCTCTCAGCGGAAGCCTTTGGGTACACCTGAACTCCCTGGGGGAGCCTTTACGCAACCCCACACTCAACAGGACTCTGCGTCTTCACTCTTTCCTAACAACCCTAAACATAACCCTAACCGCAACAAGAAGCTGAACCCGAGTTAGACCCGAAAAAACACGTACGGTGCCACTTTCTGCCATCCAAAAGTGCTCTCAGCGGAAGCCTTTGGGTACACCTGAACTCCCTGGGGGAGCCTTTACGCAACCCCACACTCAACAGGACTCTGCGTCTTCACTCTTTCCTAACAACCCTAAACATAACCCTAACCGCAACAAGAAGCTGAACCCGAGTTAGACCCGAAAAAACACGTACGGTGCCACTTTCTGCCATCAAAAAGTGCTC
Organism: Anser brachyrhynchus; assembly: GCF_964034855.1. Lineage (NCBI taxonomy): Eukaryota > Metazoa > Chordata > Aves > Anseriformes > Anatidae > Anser > Anser brachyrhynchus. The sequence goes on along the minus strand of NW_027663689.1, from coordinate 8,765 downwards.
TCAGCGGAAGCCTTTGGGTACACCTGAACTCCCTGGGGGAGCCTTTACGCAACCCCGCACTCAACAGGACTCTGCGTCTTCACTCTTTCCTAACAACCCTAAACATAACCCTAACCGCAACAAGAAGCTGAACCCGAGTTAGACCCGAAAAAACACGTACGGTGCCACTTTCTGCCATCCAAAAGTGCTCTCAGCGGAAGCCTTTGGGTACACCTGAACTCCCTGGGGGAGCCTTTACGCAACCCCACACTCAACAGGACTCTGCGTCTTCACTCTTTCCTAACAACCCTAAACATAACCCTAACCGCAACAAGAAGCTGAACCCGAGTTAGACCCGAAAAAACACGTACGGTGCCACTTTCTGCCATCCAAAAGTGCTCTCAGCGGAAGCCTTTGGGTACACCTGAACTCCCTGGGGAGCCTTTACGCAACCCCACACTCAACAGGACTCTGCGTCTTCACTCTTTCCTAACAACCCTAAACATAACCCTAACCGCAACAAGAAGCTGAACCCGAGTTAGACCCGAAAAAACACGTACGGTGCCACTTTCTGCCATCAAAAAGTGCTCTCAGCGGAAGCCTTTGGGTACACCTGAACTCCCTGGGGGAGCCTTTACGCAACCCCACACTCAACAGGACTCTGCGTCTTCACTCTTTCCTAACAACCCTAAACATAACCCTAACCGCAACAAGAAGCTGAACCCGAGTTAGACCCGAAAAAACACGTACGGTGCCACTTTCTGCCATCCAAAAGTGCTCTCAGCGGAAGCCTTTGGGTACACCTGAACTCCCTGGGGGAGCCTTTACGCAACCCCACACTCAACAGGACTCTGCGTCTTCACTCTTTCCTAACAACCCTAAACATAACCCTAACCGCAACAAGAAGCTCAACCCGAGTTAGACCCGAAAAAACACGTACGGTGCCACTTTCTGCCATCCAAAAGTGCTCTCAGCGGAAGCCTTTGGGTACACCTGAACTCCCTGGGGGAGCCTTTACGCAACCCCACACTCAACAGGACTCTGCGTCTTCACTCTTTCCTAACAACCCTAAACATAACCCTAACCGCAACAAGAAGCTGAACCCGAGTTAGACCCGAAAAAACACGTACGGTGCCACTTTCTGCCATCCAAAAGTGCTCTCAGCGGAAGCCTTTGGGTACACCTGAACTCCCTGGGGGAGCCTTTACGCAACCCCACACTCAACAGGACTCTGCGTCTTCACTCTTTCCTAACAACCCTAAACATAACCCTAACCGCAACAAGAAGCTGAACCCGAGTTAGACCCGAAAAAACACGTACGGTGCCACTTTCTGCCATCAAAAAGTGCTCTCAGCGGAAGCCTTTGGGTACACTTGAACTCCCTGGGGGAGCCTTTACGCAACCCCACACTCAACAGGACTCTGCGTCTTCACTCTTTCCTAACAACCCTAAACATAACCCTAACCGCAACAAGAAGCTGAACCCGAGTTAGACCCGAAAAAACACGTACGGTGCCACTTTCTGCCATCCAAAAGTGCTCTCAGCGGAAGCCTTTGGGTACACCTGAACTCCCTGGGGGAGCCTTTACGCAACCCCACACTCAACAGGACTCTGCGTCTTCACTCTTTCCTAACAACCCTAAACATAACCCTAACCGCAACAAGAAGCTGAACCCGAGTTAGACCCGAAAAAACACGTACGGTGCCACTTTCTGCCATCCAAAAGTGCTCTCAGCGGAAGCCTTTGGGTACACCTGAACTCCCTGGGGGAGCCTTTACGCAACCCCACACTCAACAGGACTCTGCGTCTTCACTCTTTCCTAACAACCCTAAACATAACCCTAACCGCAACAAGAAGCTGAACCCGAGTTAGACCCGAAAAAACACGTACGGTGCCACTTTCTGCCATAAAAAAGTGCTCTCAGCGGAAGCCTTTGGGTACACCTGAACTCCCTGGGGGAGCCTTTACGCAACCCCACACTCAACAGGACTCTGCGTCTTCACTCTTTCCTAACAACCCTAAACATAACCCTAACCGCAACAAGAAGCTCAACCCGAGTTAGACCCGAAAAAACACGTACGGTGCCACTTTCTGCCATCAAAAAGTGCTCTCAGCGGAAGCCTTTGGGTACACCTGAACTCCCTGGGGGAGCCTTTACGCAACCCCACACTCAACAGGACTCTGCGTCTTCACTCTTTCCTAACAACCCTAAACATAACCCTAACCGCAACAAGAAGCTGAACCCGAGTTAGACCCGAAAAAACACGTACGGTGCCACTTTCTGCCATCAAAAAGTGCTCTCAGCGGAAGCCTTTGGGTACACCTGAACTCCCTGGGGGAGCCTTTACGCAACCCCACACTCAACAGGACACTGCGTCTTCACTCTTTCCTAACAACCCTAAACATAACCCTAACCGCAACAAGAAGCTCAACCCGAGTTAGACCCGAAAAAACACGTACGGTGCCACTTTCTGCCATCCAAAAGTGCTCTCAGCGGAAGCCTTTGGGTACACCTGAACTCCCTGGGGGAGCCTTTACGCAACCCCACACTCAACAGGACTCTGCGTCTTCACTCTTTCCTAACAACCCTAAACATAACCCTAACCGCAACAAGAAGCTGAACCCGAGTTAGACCCGAAAAAACACGTACGGTGCCACTTTCTGCCATCCAAAAGTGCTCTCAGCGGAAGCCTTTGGGTACACCTGAACTCCCTGGGGGAGTCTTTACGCAACCCCACACTCAACAGGACACTGCGTCTTCACTCTTTCCTAACAACCCTAAACATAACCCTAACCGCAACAAGAAGCTGAACCCGAGTTAGACCCGAAAAAACACGTACGGTGCCACTTTCTGCCATCAAAAAGTGCTCTCAGCGGAAGCCTTTGGGTACACCTGAACTCCCTGGGGGAGCCTTTACGCAACCCCACACTCAACAGGACTCTGTGTCTTCACTCTTTCCTAACAACCCTAAACATAACCCTAACCGCAACAAGAAGCTGAACCCGAGTTAGACCCGAAAAAACACGTACGGTGCCACTTTCTGCCATCAAAAAGTGCTCTCAGCGGAAGCCTTTGGGTACACCTGAACTCCCTGGGGGAGCCTTTACGCAACCCCACACTCAACAGGACTCTGCGTCTTCACTCTTTCCTAACAACCCTAAACATAACCCTAACCGCAACAAGAAGCTGAACCCGAGTTAGACCCGAAAAAACACGTACGGTGCCACTTTCTGCCATCCAAAAGTGCTCTCAGCGGAAGCCTTTGGGTACACCTGAACTCCCTGGGGGAGCCTTTACGCAACCCCACACTCAACAGGACTCTGCGTCTTCACTCTTTCCTAACAACCCTAAACATAACCCTAACCGCAACAAGAAGCTGAACCCGAGTTAGACCCGAAAAAACACGTACGGTGCCACTTTCTGCCATCAAAAAGTGCTCTCAGCGGAAGCCTTTGGGTACACCTGAACTCCCTGGGGGAGCCTTTACGCAACCCCACACTCAACAGGACTCTGCGTCTTCACTCTTTCCTAACAACCCTAAACATAACCCTAACCGCAACAAGAAGCTGAACCCGAGTTAGACCCGAAAAAACACGTACGGTGCCACTTTCTGCCATCAAAAAGTGCTCTCAGCGGAAGCCTTTGGGTACACCTGAACTCCCTGGGGGAGCCTTTACGCAACCCCACACTCAACAGGACTCTGCGTCTTCACTCTTTCCTAACAACCCTAAACATAACCCTAACCGCAACAAGAAGCTGAACCCGAGTTAGACCCGAAAAAACACGTACGGTGCCACTTTCTGCCATCAAAAAGTGCTCTCAGCGGAAGCCTTTGGGTACACCTGAACTCCCTGGGGGAGCCTTTACGCAACCCCACACTCAACAGGACTCTGCGTCTTCACTCTTTCCTAACAACCCTAAACATAACCCTAACCGCAACAAGAAGCTGAACCCGAGTTAGACCCGAAAAAACACGTACGGTGCCACTTTCTGCCATCAAAAAGTGCTCTCAGCGGAAGCCTTTGGGTACACCTGAACTCCCTGGGGGAGCCTTTACGCAACCCCACACTCAACAGGACTCTGCGTCTTCACTCTTTCCTAACAACCCTAAACATAACCCTAACCGCAACAAGAAGCTGAACCCGAGTTAGACCCGAAAAAACACGTACGGTGCCACTTTCTGCCATCCAAAAGTGCTCTCAGCGGAAGCCTTTGGGTACACCTGAACTCCCTGGGGGAGCCTTTACGCAACCCCACACTCAACAGGACTCTGCGTCTTCACTCTTTCCTAACAACCCTAAACATAACCCTAACCGCAACAAGAAGCTGAACCCGAGTTAGACCCGAAAAAACACGTACGGTGCCACTTTCTGCCATCCAAAAGTGCTCTCAGCGGAAGCCTTTGGGTACACCTGAACTCCCTGGGGGAGCCTTTACGCAACCCCACACTCAACAGGACTCTGCGTCTTCACTCTTTCCTAACAACCCTAAACATAACCCTAACCGCAACAAGAAGCTGAACCCGAGTTAGACCCGAAAAAACACGTACGGTGCCACTTTCTGCCATCCAAAAGTGCTCTCAGCGGAAGCCTTTGGGTACACCTGAACTCCCTGGGGGAGCCTTTACGCAACCCCACACTCAACAGGACTCTGCGTCTTCACTCTTTCCTAACAACCCTAAACATAACCCTAACCGCAACAAGAAGCTGAACCCGAGTTAGACCCGAAAAAACACGTACGGTGCCACTTTCTGCCATCCAAAAGTGCTCTCAGCGGAAGCCTTTGGGTACACCTGAACTCCCTGGGGGAGCCTTTACGCAACCCCACACTCAACAGGACTCTGCGTCTTCACTCTTTCCTAACAACCCTAAACATAACCCTAACCGCAACAAGAAGCTGAACCCGAGTTAGACCCGAAAAAACACGTACGGTGCCACTTTCTGCCATCAAAAAGTGCTCTCAGCGGAAGCCTTTGGGTACACCTGAACTCCCTGGGGGAGCCTTTACGCAACCCCACACTCAACAGGACTCTGCGTCTTCACTCTTTCCTAACAACCCTAAACATAACCCTAACCGCAACAAGAAGCTGAACCCGAGTTAGACCCGAAAAAACACGTACGGTGCCACTTTCTGCCATCAAAAAGTGCTCTCAGGCGGAAGCCTTTGGGTACACCTGAACTCCCTGGGGGAGCCTTTACGCAACCCCACACTCAACAGGACTCTGCGTCTTCACTCTTTCCTAACAACCCTAAACATAACCCTAACCGCAACAAGAAGCTGAACCCGAGTTAGACCCGAAAAAACACGTACGGTGCCACTTTCTGCCATCAAAAAGTGCTCTCAGCGGAAGCCTTTGGGTACACCTGAACTCCCTGGGGGAGCCTTTACGCAACCCCACACTCAACAGGACTCTGCGTCTTCACTCTTTCCTAACAACCCTAAACATAACCCTAACCGCAACAAGAAGCTGAACCCGAGTTAGACCCGAAAAAACACGTACGGTGCCACTTTCTGCCATCAAAAAGTGCTCTCAGCGGAAGCCTTTGGGTACACCTGAACTCCCTGGGGGAGCCTTTACGCAACCCCACACTCAACAGGACTCTGCGTCTTCACTCTTTCCTAACAACCCTAAACATAACCCTAACCGCAACAAGAAGCTGAACCCGAGTTAGACCCGAAAAAACACGTACGGTGCCACTTTCTGCCATCCAAAAGTGCTCTCAGCGGAAGCCTTTGGGTACACCTGAACTCCCTGGGGGAGCCTTTACGCAACCCCACACTCAACAGGACTCTGCGTCTTCACTCTTTCCTAACAACCCTAAACATAACCCTAACCGCAACAAGAAGCTGAACCCGAGTTAGACCCGAAAAAACACGTACGGTGCCACTTTCTGCCATCAAAAAGTGCTCTCAGCGGAAGCCTTTGGGTACACCTGAACTCCCTGGGGGAGCCTTTACGCAACCCCACACTCAACAGGACTCTGCGTCTTCACTCTTTCCTAACAACCCTAAACATAACCCTAACCGCAACAAGAAGCTGAACCCGAGTTAGACCCGAAAAAACACGTACGGTGCCACTTTCTGCCATCCAAAAAGTGCTCTCAGCGGAAGCCTTTGGGTACACCTGAACTCCCTGGGGGAGCCTTTACGCAACCCCACACTCAACAGGACTCTGCGTCTTCACTCTTTCCTAACAACCCTAAACATAACCCTAACCGCAACAAGAAGCTGAACCCGAGTTAGACCCGAAAAAACACGTACGGTGCCACTTTCTGCCATCCAAAAGTGCTCTCAGCGGAAGCCTTTGGGTACACCTGAACTCCCTGGGGGAGCCTTTACGCAACCCCACACTCAACAGGACTCTGCGTCTTCACTCTTTCCTAACAACCCTAAACATAACCCTAACCGCAACAAGAAGCTGAACCCGAGTTAGACCCGAAAAAACACGTACGGTGCCACTTTCTGCCATCAAAAGTGCTCTCAGCGGAAGCCTTTGGGTACACCTGAACTCCCTGGGGGAGCCTTTACGCAACCCCACACTCAACAGGACTCTGCGTCTTCACTCTTTCCTAACAACCCTAAACATAACCCTAACCGGCAACAAGAAGCTGAACCCGAGTTAGACCCGAAAAAACACGTACGGTGCCACTTTCTGCCATCAAAAGTGCTCTCAGCGGAAGCCTTTGGGTACACCTGAACTCCCTGGGGGAGCCTTTACGCAACCCCACACTCAACAGGACTCTGCGTCTTCACTCTTTCCTAACAACCCTAAACATAACCCTAACCGCAACAAGAAGCTGAACCCGAGTTAGACCCGAAAAAACACGTACGGTGCCACTTTCTGCCATCAAAAAGTGCTCTCAGCGGAAGCCTTTGGGTACACCTGAACTCCCTGGGGGAGCCTTTACGCAACCCCACACTCAACAGGACTCTGCGTCTTCACTCTTTCCTAACAACCCTAAACATAACCCTAACCGCAACAAGAAGCTGAACCCGAGTTAGACCCGAAAAAACACGTACGGTGCCACTTTCTGCCATCAAAAAGTGCTCTCAGCGGAAGCCTTTGGGTACACCTGAACTCCCTGGGGGAGCCTTTACGCAACCCCACACTCAACAGGACTCTGCGTCTTCACTCTTTCCTAACAACCCTAAACATAACCCTAACCGCAACAAGAAGCTGAACCCGAGTTAGACCCGAAAAAACACGTACGGTGCCACTTTCTGCCATCAAAAAGTGCTCTCAGCGGAAGCCTTTGGGTACACCTGAACTCCCTGGGGGAGCCTTTACGCAACCCCACACTCAACAGGACTCTGCGTCTTCACTCTTTCCTAACAACCCTAAACATAACCCTAACCGCAACAAGAAGCTGAACCCGAGTTAGACCCGAAAAAACACGTACGGTGCCACTTTCTGCCATCAAAAAGTGCTCTCAGCGGAAGCCTTTGGGTACACCTGAACTCCCTGGGGGAGCCTTTACGCAACCCCACACTCAACAGGACTCTGCGTCTTCACTCTTTCCTAACAACCCTAAACATAACCCTAACCGCAACAAGAAGCTGAACCCGAGTTAGACCCGAAAAAACACGTACGGTGCCACTTTCTGCCATCAAAAAGTGCTCTCAGCGGAAGCCTTTGGGTACACCTGAACTCCCTGGGGGAGCCTTTACGCAACCCCACACTCAACAGGACTCTGCGTCTTCACTCTTTCCTAACAACCCTAAACATAACCCTAACCGCAACAAGAAGCTGAACCCGAGTTAGACCCGAAAAAACACGTACGGTGCCACTTTCTGCCATCAAAAAGTGCTCTCAGCGGAAGCCTTTGGGTACACCTGAACTCCCTGGGGGAGCCTTTACGCAACCCCACACTCAACAGGACTCTGCGTCTTCACTCTTTCCTAACAACCCTAAACATAACCCTAACCGCAACAAGAAGCTGAACCCGAGTTAGACCCGAAAAAACACGTACGGTGCCACTTTCTGCCATCCAAAAGTGCTCTCAGCGGAAGCCTTTGGGTACACCTGAACTCCCTGGGGGAGCCTTTACGCAACCCCACACTCAACAGGACTCTGCGTCTTCACTCTTTCCTAACAACCCTAAACATAACCCTAACCGCAACAAGAAGCTGAACCCGAGTTAGACCCGAAAAAACACGTACGGTGCCACTTTCTGCCATCAAAAAGTGCTCTCAGCGGAAGCCTTTGGGTACACCTGAACTCCCTGGGGGAGCCTTTACGCAACCCCACACTCAACAGGACTCTGCGTCTTCACTCTTTCCTAACAACCCTAAACATAACCCTAACCGCAACAAGAAGCTGAACCCGAGTTAGACCCGAAAAAACACGTACGGTGCCACTTTCTGCCATCCAAAAGTGCTCTCAGCGGAAGCCTTTGGGTACACCTGAACTCCCTGGGGGAGCCTTTACACAACCCCACACTCAACAGGACTCTGCGTCTTCACTCTTTCCTAACAACCCTAAACATAACCCTAACCGCAACAAGAAGCTCAACCCGAGTTAGACCCGAAAAAACACGTACGGTGCCACTTTCTGCCATCAAAAAGTGCTCTCAGCGGAAGCCTTTGGGTACACCTGAACTCCCTGGGGGAGCCTTTACGCAACCCCACACTCAACAGGACTCTGCGTCTTCACTCTTTCCTAACAACCCTAAACATAACCCTAACCGCAACAAGAAGCTGAACCCGAGTTAGACCCGAAAAAACACGTACGGTGCCACTTTCTGCCATCCAAAAGTGCTCTCAGCGGAAGCCTTTGGGTACACCT